>NC_044499.1:10908763-10998763 GCF_902362185.1 Chanos chanos
GAGAGAGGACAACGACAGTCAAGAGGCACCATCAACTGATGTTCCTGTGGAACAACCGGCCAACCAGAATCATGGTGGGTAGAAGGCAATGATTGTTCTTTGATTAGCAATCAGAGGAAAACAAATCCTGTTGTTTTCTGCCATGGTTCTGTTGTTTTAGGGTTTTGTAATTATTTGTGCATGCAGTGTTCATGCATAACATTTTTCAGATTATGTATAAAAGTTTTTTGAACATCTTCAGATGCCATCCTGTGTTCTCCGGTCAAGCAAGAAGATGACGGGCCTAACCCAGAAACAGTGAATGTTAGCGCTGAGATTCGCCCAGACAAACTGTGTCTGGGTGTGCTTGGAAAAGAACACTGTGCCATTGAGCCTGAAGAAGGTCCACCTCAGCTGGACTCAGAGGAGGCCAGTGTGAGTTCATCACAGACACTCTCTGACTGTCAGGTCTCTCTGGAAGCAGGTGTTCCATTACCACAGGTTGGAGTGCAGGAGTCTATTCCCTGTGTTAAACCAGTACGTTTCCAGCTCAGCCAAAAACCTTTTGACTGCAAACTTCTGCGGCCATGCTCCGTGCAACTGGTGAACCTCCTTGTGATGTCAGGTGCTAGTGGAAGAAAGCCAGACATTCATTGCAGAAAGGGATTCTCCACCCCAAAAGACCTGCGAACCCACCAGGGACTCCACACTGGCCGACGCCTTTGCTGCTTTAGGGAGTGTGGGAATGGCATTTGGAGACTACAAGGTGTCATCTCCCATGGCAGGTCTCTTGCCTGCAAGATCTGTGGTAAAAAATTTAAGCGCAGGAAAATCTTGAGGAGACACGAGCGTTTCCACACCGGAGAGAAACCGTACTCGTGCCCTAAGTGCCACAAGACCTTCGCCTTGAGGAAGAGTCTTCGGAGACACGAGAGGTTCCACACGGGAGAAAGGCCGCACACCTGCAGTCACTGTGGCAAAAGCTTTCGTCTCAGGGACAATCTCAAGGCACATTTGCGTTTTCACACGGGTGAAAAGCCATACGGTTGTACTCTGTGCTCCAAGAGTTTTAGAATCCGTAAGAACCTAGACAAGCACAGACTGATCCATTCTGTACTCTGACTGTTCACAGAGTTCAGTAGCTGATCATCTAAGACTGCTTCAGCTGTCTGTCTCTGACCTCTTAATTCCTACCTCAACCGTGATCCGCATGATATAGCTGGTGTATTGTCTGTAATCGCCAGACTGACAGTATTTGAAATGAAAAAGATGTGGCCCCTGTTTGGATGTATATTTCATCATGGGATTGTTGAAAGCAGTTATTTGATTGCTGCAGTCTTTTCCTTGTACTGCAACTTTAAAAGACGGCACCTTTTTCCTCTTTTGTGCTGACATTTGATTTCAGGACAAGTATAATGGAATGTTCGAAGCTGAGAAGTTGTTTTGACTACTGATATTTGTTTCTCAGGTTTGGTGAGGTTCTTTCTTAGCTACACGCCCATGTTTGTTCATGATTATAAATGTGTAGCAAGTCACATTGGGGGGGGGGGGAAAAAACCGCGTTTGCAAAATCTTTGAAGATTGTTTATCCCACTAAGACAGTTTTTTGCTATTAGAATGTAATAAGCTTCAGTGGCCTTAATAGGCCTTTTCCCATTGAGGACCATTTAGATTCAGATGAGTTAGAATCAGTGAGAGATACTGTATCAGTCAGTGTCCCTGATACATGCACACATACTGTTTCTGAATTGGTGGATGAAGACCCGGTTTTAGCACCTTGTTTGATACACCTCTATTTTTTGTAAGAGGACTCTTGCTGAATTGAGAATTTTTTAATCACGTAACCTTTTAGAAAACATGGGTAAGCAACTAATTAGGATTGCAACCAGTTCATTAATTTTCAAAGCTGCTTATCCTAATTAGGGTCGCGATGTGCTGGAGCCTATCCCAGCGCTCATTGGGCGAAAGGCGGGGAAACGCAGGCAACCAACAATTTGGTTTTTATAACCAATTAACCTGTCATCAGAATTTTGAGTAGTCGACTAATCTAACCATTGTTTTCCTTATTCATATGTACAGACATTGTACGGGCTACTGCCTTACTATTAAACTGAATAGGCCAAAATACTGCCAGGGAAGCTGTGTCGTTGATGTGCTTAATAGTCATTTGGTTGAAGAATGCAACGGTTAGCCACTCAAATGGAGTATCACTAGTGTCAGGAAAGACAGGATACACCAGTATTTCATTGGTTTTTTACTCCACTGAAGAGACTCTGTTTTCCAGTATGTGGTGTAATCCTTCGATAACAGGGCAAGCAATAGTCATTGAGTTGCCGGTTAAAAGCACTAGCACACCATCAGCAAGAGCAGAAAACCTGTCGAGGCACATTGTATTTGAATGTTCATGCATCATTGATCAACTGCTGTGAAGCCCCATCTCCATTTTGCATGCGCTGCACTGTACCAAGCTGATACTTTTGAAGGAGAAAGACCTCCATGCTTTGGACGTTCTGGGCCTTTCCTTCTTTGGTACCTCTCCCTTTCCTAACATTATTCTCAGTTCTGTCTGATTGAGAAGTGTTTTTTTTTTTTCATGGTGCAAAGACAATAGTAGCGATATTGTTCCCAGCGCTTCCTGTACTGTAATGCATTCTGCTGAAAATGAGCTGTGACGTTTCAAGTTAGAGCTTGACCACTAAAAAAATCTGCGTTTATTGTTTTTCATAATTGATGTTGGCGATTTTTTTTTTTTTTTCAACTAATCGTTGCAGCCCTACTAAGAATATCATACTATGACACTGAAATATTTTTTCAACAGTGCACCCGTTTTAGAGGTTATGACCAACCCAAAGGTTGAGCTGAAGAAATGGAACACTACTCAAGGGATGATCCACATTACTTTTTTTTTATTCATCACGGTTGTTGTTGAAAACTGTATTTCGTTTTTTTTACGTATACGTCTTCTAAAGTGGTAACTCCTTCTGGAAGCTCACAGCCACTTCAGAAAAGCTATCAAGGGACCAGAACATAAGACTAAAAGGGCATTAGAGCTTCACCAGTGTGTACTGTCACCCAACATCCACAGCCACATTATCCAAGATTTAGATATTTAGCAAATAAACAGCATATACTTTTTCTGCAAGTTTATCAGTACACAGGCCATATAAAGTATAAGCCGCCCAATGAAGGAAGTAAGGAGAGGTCACTTCTTGTGGGCCCATGACTTAAAATTATTTTGGAAAGGTTGGCAGCTTCTTCAAGCAACTCTTTACACGTTGCCAGCAGCGGCAAGAACCAGGATGATGTTTTTGACAGATTTGGGTGTTAAGCTTCATCTCTGGTGGAGTATTTCTTTAACCACAATTGCCAGTGGCCTCCCAGTGTTTTGCCATGGCCCGGACATTGGAGGTGTACCATAAATACCACTTGCTTACTTTTTACCGTTAGATGACATACTGCTTTTATGTGTAAGATTTGTAAATACGACTGGGAAAACACTGGCCCTATGACATTGTATTTTTTACCTTGTGCTAAGATTTACATATGATCAGTACATAAGAATATGTCCTTTATATGCAAACTAGACTGTTTTGTGCGAACTGGTGACTGTAAACTTTTTATATTGTTCTTAAAGTTTTACTTCTGTATGTAGCCATTTCAGCATTGTTTAAATAAATGGAAACATGTCCCTAGGTCCTGGCTCTGTAAGAATCACTGCTGGGAGATGGAAACTGAGGACTACCATGATGTTACTCTATCCTAAAAGGGTATCCATCAGAGGGTGGAAAATGGTACCTCCTTGACAACAACAAGCAGTTTGTGTATCACAGTAAAAACAAAACCGGAAATCATGTGTTCTCTTTGTTGGGAAAGTACTGAAGATAACACAGCTAACTGAGCAAACTCAGCTTGTTTGTCTAGGTTTGGTTTACTTCACAGAGCCACTCAGCAGAGTTTCCATACCAAAGGCTTGGTAAATACCTCGTTTATCAAATATTACTGTGGTTAACAGCTTTTTCAGCACTGACGTCCTGAACTTTCCAGTCGCTACCAGAATGTGACTGATTACTATGTCACAACAAATATTGAATTGGTACAGCATTTCTATCATAGCTGTTGTTGAGTTTTTACATCTGTTCACGGTTGTGTTTATTTTATTATGTTCACTATGTTCATCATTTGTCATAAGTTTAAGACATTACTTGAAAATCCCCGGTGAATAGATTAATTAAACTATTTAACCTACAGGTCACATAAATGTAAGCCATTCTTCATTTTATGACAAAGAGTTTGAAGTTGAAGTTAAGAGAGGGTCTGAATAAATATAGAATATATTATACATGAGATTCTTTCCTAATAAATGTAATTATTTTTCTGGGACATTACAGTAAGCAGCTCAAATGGGCACTAATAAGCCTACCCTCACATTTCATTCATTAGATCCAAAATGATAGCTCGTAATGTGAACATCTGAACAGAGACTATTTAACAGTTGTGTCTGTATATTCAAATAATTGGGTCACACTGTGCGCAAATTCTGCCTTATGTTTCTCCTTTTGAAACTATAGCTCAGTGGTATAGGTATCTTATGGCAAAAAAAGTAAATGACAAACAAGTGTTCATCATTTCACCTATGATAAAATATCCTGAGTGTAACACTAAACTAATTTGGACAGGAATTCTTGTAATCAATATACTTTTACCTGAAACTTTAATCTGGATCTCTTACAATGTCCTTCAATATCTACATTAATACCCATATCTATTAATATCTATATCAGAAGGATCTGTCTTAGAATTGCATCTTGATAATATAATGGATCTTTTTCCTGTTATGTTTTAATCAGACAATAGCTGTGGTTTATTTATATTGTTCTTAAAGTTTTACTTCTGTATGTAGCCATTTCAGCATTGTTTAAATAAATGGAAACATGTCCCTAGGTCCTGCTGAAAGTGAATATTTACTATGAAAATACAACAGAACTTTTTTTTTGCATTTCATTGAGATTTCTTGTGATGTATGCTCTGTCTTAGTTTTGTCAAGAAATTGTTGGAATAATAACTGTTAGTATGTTGATTGTTCTTAAATGGTTTATCTTACTGCACATATTCTAAGAAGCTATTTGGCAGTTGTAATCAATGAATCACGGCGCTTTGTGATTACGGTATAAATAAGATTTAGGTTATTTATTTACTTTTCTCTGTTGATGATGGCCTGGGTGTGAAAACACCAGTAAAGGATTCCTAATTCCCCCTGTGATAAATACTTTTTTTGAGTCAGGCATACAGCTCTGCTGGAACAGTCATTTCAGATGTACCATACAAAAACTCAACTGGGATTTTATTTGAGTTTTCTAGTGTATGTCGTGTATGTATGTCGGTGTTTTATTATTAATTTAATTAGTTGGAGGTGTTTTGTACATATCTTTGCTATATGCGAGGTAGTAATATGTTGTTTTTTGTAGTAGGGCTAGAGCTGTAAATAAAATGATAATTATGGGTACAAGCAGCAATTGCGGGGGCCAAGCGACTATTAACCACTAGGTGGCGCAAGAAGAGTGGAGCAATTTTTCCACATGAGGAAAAGACATAAACAGCTGTAGAAAATCAACACTTCAGTGAACTCTAGATAGTAACAAACCCTTTTCCTAACCCTCTATTATGTTCAGTGAATAGAGATGTCCCTCTCTCTTTACCCTTTCTGTTTTGACCAAAGCTCCTAATTCTGACCACCTGATGGCTCTGTAAGAATCACTGCTGGGAGATGGAAACTGAGGACTACCATGATGTTACTCTATCCTAAAAGGGTATCCATCAGAGGGTGGAAAATGGTACCTCCTTGACAACAACAAGCAGTTTGTGTATCACAGTAAAAACAAAACCGGAAATCATGTGTTCTCTTAGTTGGGAAAGTACTGAAGATAACACAGCTAACTGAGCAAACTCAGCTTGTTTGTCTAGGTTTGGTTTACTTCACAGAGCCACTCAGCAGAGTTTCCATACCAAAGGCTGGGTAAATACCTCGTTTATCAAATATTACTGTGGTTAACAGCTTTTTCAGCACTGACGTCCTGAACTTTCCAGTCACTACCAGAATGTGACTGATTACTATGTCACAACAAATATTGAATTGGTACAGCATTTCTATCATAGCTATTTTTGAGTTTGTACATCTGTTCACAGTTGTGTTTATTTTATTATGTTCACTATGTTGACTATCATTTGTCATAAGTTTAAGACATTACTTGAAAATCCCTGGTGAATAGATTGATTAAACTATTTAACCTACAGGTCACATAAATGTAAGCCATTCTTCATTTTATGACAAAGAGTTTGAAGTTGAAGTTAAGAGAGGGTCTAAATAAATATAGAATATATTATACATGAGATTCTTTCCTAATAAATGTAATTATTTTTCTGGGACATTACAGTAAGCAGCTCAAATGGGCACTAATAAGCCTACCCTCACATTTCATTCATTAGATCCAGAGTGATAGCTCATAATGTGAACATCTGAACAGAGACTATTTAACAGTTGTGTCTGTATATTCAAATAATCGGGTCACACTGTGCGCAAATTCTGCCTTATGTTTCTCCTTTTGAAACTATAGCTCAGTGGTATAGGTATCTTATGGCAAAAAAAAGTAAATGACAAACAAGTATTATATAAACCTATGATAAAATATCCTGAGTGTAACACTAAACTAATTTGAACAGGAATTCTTGTAATCAATATACTTTTACCTGAAACTTTAATCTGGATCTCTTGCAATGTCCTTCAATATCTACATTAATACCCATATCTATTAATATCTATATCAGAAGGATCTGTCTTAGAATTGCATCTTGATAATATAATGGATCTTTTTCCTGTTATGTTTTAATCAGACAATAGCTGTGGTTATTGTAGTGTTGCCAAGACTTGACAAGTTGGAATAATGAGGGGAAGACGCGGCTCTACATACAGTCAGACTTCTCATGACCCCATGTCTCCATGACAAACTGCATACCACAGGATCTCACGTAACAACACAGAATAGTTTCACTTCCAGAAACTGTATGTTACTATCTTTGATTTCAGAAAAGCAAAACCGCTCGGAAGTGTTTCTCATTTGAAATAAATGGGTTGAGCTAAGCTGTTAAGAATTTGAATGAGCAGTGCTTTGTAATGTATATCCGAAGTCAGACGTCATGGTCAAGGCTTGGCCACACCTTCAAGTCAAATTAGCTTTGATTTTGCTTTCATTTTAAACAGGGAGGAATTCAGCCAGCAAAGAACAACAAGAGCTAAGTTATAAAAAAGGGATCTAAGTATGTAATTACCATATTATTAATGTTCTTTATAGGAGATAAAATCATTTACTTGTCTTTATGTCATGCTAGCTTCATGTAAGCCAGCAACAGAAAAAACTTGACTAATGTGCCCTCTGTTCAAGTGCTGGCTGTAACAAGTCTTACTAAACATTGTTAAATCTTACTAAACATGGTTGTTGTCGCTCTGTTTTAGATGGTGAAGTGATACAGGATGGCAGACCCGTGGGGAAAGCTGAAGCGAATCAAATCCGAGCTGGAAGATAGGTTGACATGTCCTCTTTGTCATGATATCTATCATGAGCCTCACCAGCTCCCGTGTGGACACAGCTTCTGTAAAGTGTGCTTGGAGAACTTGCCACGACTAAACCTATTTTTCATCTGCTCTGAGTGTCGCACTTGCACTTTCTCCTTGCCTTTGTTCAAAAAGTGCTACACGCTCACTCACATCGTTGAGGACTTCCGAAAAACCCTTCAGGTTTGGCATTTTGGTTTATCGTTCGTTTTTTTCCGTCATGGATATGCATGGTTATTACTACTAGATCTCTAAATCGCGACAGGTTTTACAAGCTTAAGCAATGCAGCATTATGTAGTGAGTTTATGAAATACTGGAGAGCATTTTAGAATATGATGAACATTTCATATCAATTTAAGTTGATCAATTCAAGTTGATCTAGATGTACGTAATGTAGCCGTTGTAAGGACTCATTCAAAGGTGACTGCACTGACCGATGTTTTGACCTTGGTAAACTGAATCCAGGCTGAGAGAGCTGCCATAGTCTATTGTGACAGTTGTCTCTCAAGAGCGAATCAGAGGCGGGCAGTGAGGACATGTCTTCAGTGTGAAGCATCACTGTGTGCGTGGCACACTCATCACCATGAGAAGCACCCCGTATTTCACAAACACCTGCTGTTGGAGCCAGCATGCAATTTGAGCCAAATTACGTGCCCTGAACATGCAGAATTGGTCCTGAAGTCCTACTGTCCAGTGTCCAGAAAATACATTTGCAGTATATGCACCGCAGAAAAACAGGAAAGTGACCTCATTAAGCAAAAGATCAATCTCTCGGAGAGTGCTTTTAAGGTGTGAATTTTACTTTTCAAATTTCAGTATAAAATGCTTGGGCTTACCTGTACCTGTACCTGACAACATCATGCAAGCTCATTGACTTTATTGAATCAATCAATGTAACATTTACATAATTTTTGTTTGTGTCAAGCTGTGTATTTACATAATGTTTTCATGTAAATTGAGCAGTTGCATTGCATAATGTAGAGTGCTTGGGCTTTCAGGCAAAGCGGTCTCTGAACATGATAAGCCAAATTTTTGCTGGATCCTCTTTACGTATGTTTAGGTGATTAAATGAACCCCTATACAGCAGAGGGATGCTGTCATTAGTATGAGGAGCTAATAGGTGGCATACAACTTTTGTCGGTTTTTTTACCTGTCTGTCTCTCTGTCGCTCTCTCTCTCTCTCTTTCTTTCTCTTGCTGTGCCACTTCCTTTCTGTGCATGTCTTTTGTAGAAAAATATGGAGAACTCTTCTATAGTGTTTGAGAAACGGGTGCAGTTTTCTGTGGATTCATTCAGGGATCTGAGAAATGATGTTAAAGACAATGTAAGTTCTCAGTGACAAATGGAATTTCCCTGCAGTGTCGTATTTACTGCAAACCAGTGTGGCGGGTGTGTAAAACTTAACTCAGACTCGTAATACCCAAAGTTCACAGCAACCTTACGTAAGAGAACATGCCTCTCAATTATTATGTGTTTTGAATTTACTGTAAACCAGGCCAAAGATAGTACAAGATGATAATAAAACATATCACAAGTTCTCAGAAGTCAGTGATGTCTGTGGAATTTTTTATTATGCCTGTAAAGACACTGGGAGTATTTCTTTACCTTAAGACATGTTTTTGTTTTGGTGCCACAGACACAAAGGGGGCAATCAGTAGGCAGCGGCTCCAATTTTAATTTCATTAATCTAATACTGCTTCTCCTGGGATTAATCGTCAGTATTCATGGTAAGTCACACATCAGTAATGCGACTCCTGTTGTCTTCTGTATAAAACTTAGTGAGTAACATGCCAGAGAGTCACTACAGTTATATTCTTCATGGTCCTGCCAGGGAGTTATTGATTTATTATGAAACTAGGTCACTGGATCATTTAGGTTAGTTTACATGCCTTTGGTGTTATACAACAACATGAGAGATTTGCTACTGCACTTTTAATGTTGTGTTTCTTGTTTCCCCCTAAATAGTTCACATTCTCTTCCAGAGCACTGTATATAATGTTGACTTTGTGTAGTGTTAAAGACAACATTGCATAACATACTTTAATGGAGAAATTTAGACACGCAGTGTTATCTCTCATCTAAATGGCATTAGGATATTGTGGAGACCAAATTAGGCCAGAGAAAGTACCATAAGAAACAAGGTGTGTAAAGGAAGTATCAGGTCCATTTAATTTTCCTTTGGTAGCTGAATGTGTTTTTGTTGTGTCATAAATATGTTTTTGTTTGCACAGCACTGGACCGTTACAGGAAGTATCATAACCTCCACAGCACAATCCAAAATCAGAAGTCACATCTTCAGAACATCTTCTCTCATTTATCTGGTGAGAGGCAATGTCACATAAAATGTATATGCAATTTTATGTAAAAAAAATATACCTGTAGTTATAAATGCACTCCTGTTTGAGCAATCGCATCATTTTTGAAACATAACTCATAACACATTTTGTAAGCTAACCATGTGATATGATATTATTTAAGTCAGAAATTTATTGGATGGAAGACATATCGATTGATTAGAATTTGTCATCACTAATCATCATAATTTTTTGGGAAAAAAAGAGTTTATATATGCTGATATGTGCTTAATAAGCTGTTTTTGTTTCCTAGATAGAGAATGTTTTCTCCTGTCGCAGGGATACAGTGGAGCACAGTGCAAGACCCGAGAGTGTAAGCTGTCAATTTCTGCGCACTGTTGCAATTGTAGTGTTCATTTATCTCTTTTTCATGTCTTTTCTGTTTCTTTAAAGAAGATGGAATTTACAGCACCATATTTTAACGAATTGTTTTACACGTCAAATGAAAGCCTGTGCAATTCTATACATACGTGTATTCATGTGAGTGTTATATTTTTTTCACTTTTTTTTTTTTTTTTTTTACGTACTTCTCCCTTAGTGATAAACGTCGTCACTCTGGACCTTGATTCAGCGAGTCCTTTTCTGAAAGTGTCTCCTGATCTTCACTCTGTAGAGCGAGTGAAGGAAAAACAGCCTTTGCCAGTTCATCGCTCCCGCTTCACCCAAACTCCGCAGGTCCTGAGCATCCAGTGTTTCTCCTCTGGGCGTCTCTACTGGGAGATAGAGACAGAGGGCTACTGGGATGTTGCTGTGTCCTACAAAAGAATCCAGCGGAGGCTGAAGGATTTCTTCGGCCGCAACCAGAATTCCTGGAGTCTTACACACAAAGGCGAGGGTACCCTTCTGGTGTCCCACAACAGGAAAGAATGGACACTTTCCCGGTCCTTGCGATACAGCCGAGTTGCTGTAGCCGTCGATTTTCAGAGAGGAACAATCAGCTTTTCTGAAGTTGGCAGAAAACTCGGTCTTCTGTATGAATTCAGAGCTAATTTAACTCAGCCTGTTTGCCTAGGGTTTGGCCTGTACAGGTCAGACCCACCCAGCAGAGTCTCCATAGTAAAGACCTCTTTCTCTTAGGGTTGTGACAAACAATCCGCTTCTTTAAGTATTTTGTGAGTTTGGGTATTTTGAGGTTTTGGAAGGGAGCTTTTAAATGTCGACACATTTTTTCCCCCTCTAAAACCCTTAGACACTGCTGGAGGTCATGTGCACCGAAAATCAGTTAGTGTATGGCTTTTGTGTCGGAGAGGTTAGCTGGTTGAATATATATTATTAAATTGTGAGGAGAGCTGCAAGAGTTTTAACTTACCTGCACTTTTCAGTTAGTATCAGTTTAGTTCAAAGCGTAATTTAATCTTAATTGTTGGTATCTGCATATGTTGTACCTATTAGATTTCAGCAATAAAAAACACTCAAACGGCCTGTAGTGGTATTTCTCTTGTTGTAATTTTTACTTTTTCCCTATGTTTTACAGCCTTGTTTATGATAGATTAGGCAGATTAGGATGCCATACCTCAGATAAGGTGCTACACTTATCCTCTTTAAAAGACTAACCAGTGCAATATATCTTAGATCTGATCGATGCTGCTGTGCCATTGGTGATTGGTCTATGTACTTTAATCATACAATACTATACCTCTTATTGTCTGTCATCTTTAAAATCTAATCCAATCTGTACTTGACCTACTGTGTGCATTCACAGTTGCCAAACAGAAGTGATACACAATAAAATATATTTTTTTAAATGGATCCATCTGTGTCAATTGCCTGTGTACGTTTAGGATCACTTGTTCTCAAAGAGACGGGTATTTCACAGACAGGTCTTTCATCTGTGCACACTGAACCATAAACACACCTCAGATCTTAACCATGGCTGTTTTAAACAATTAAAAGATGGACCACAAATATAAGTCTTACTACCATATTTATAATATCACAAAACTTTTGAAAGTCTCTGAACAAACTTTTTATGAAGACTCAAAAAAACCTCAAACATAGCAATACAAAGAAACTAAAAAGTCTGACTAATTGCTAGATTGATATACTATAGATTTATATTTATGCTGAAGATTCATATGCACTGTTTGATTTTCTCTACATAATGTGGCATCCAGACCAAACAAGTTGAGAGTCCTAAAGTGTCTATGGAACAGACACACAGATGCACCACAGAAAAACAGCAGAAAATGCCAGTCTCTAGTGTTACTTGTGTTATGATAGTTAAACAAATTCTTAATAATGTTAAGAAAACTGCATAGAGAAAGAGCTAGCTGTATTTCAACATCCATTAGCAGCTAATGTAAGATCCAAACCTTGACATGTTACACCTTATATCGTAAGTCTGTGTTTAACGCTGAAGAGCTGAAAGATAAGCTTTGACAGAATGTGAGTTTTGCTGACTCAACACCATCATTGCGCTTCTCGGAAAACTACACCATCATCTCGACGCACAAAGAATACAGTGAATTTATGCGACAGAATAAATTTACTATAAACCAGGGCAGAACTGTGATAACACAGCTTTCCAGAGGTGAAGGAATTTATGTTATCTCATAAAGGCACTGATCCATCTTTGTCTTATGGCTCTTTTGTATTTGTGGCGGCGTCACAAGACAGCTCTACAGCTGTTTTAGAGCAAAACTGTTGTTCTTCCTTATTATTAAGTAAGGTAAGTCATGCATTAACAATGTCTTTACTGTTACCCCGGAATGGCACAATGCTTCCTCACACCAAGTTATTACTGTTTTTTTTTTTTTTTATGAAAAGAAATGTATGAAACTAGGTCCCTATCCTTAGATACACACAAAAGAAAGTCTGAATTACCTCTCGCTCGTTCGCCATTGGTAAGGGTTGAACAATAGAGGCAGGGCTCTAAATTCAGCTTTCACTTTCTCTTATTTCTACAGTCTTACAGAGTTCATACAGAAGGCTGAGTCTACGACATTCAAGAATCAGTGAACGATTATTTTCTATTTATTTGTTTCGTTAGAAAGTTTTACCTCTCGACAAAAGGTTGGGGTTGACTAAAACCAGCCACCCTGATTACCTTTCCCAGAGTTAGGATTGCAGATTCTTTTTTTTTTTAATACCTGAGGATCTAAAGTCTTGAAACCTGAGATCACTGTTCACAAGCAGCTATATCAGACTGAAGAGGACAAAAGCTGGAGAATATGTCTGAGGGGAAAGAATCCGTGACAAGCCGATTAAGGAGCATTCTGACATGCCCACTGTGCCAGAACATCTACAGTGAACCTCGTCTGCTACGCTGTGGACACACCATCTGTAAGGAATGTCAGGAAAACATGCTGCGCTTTGGTCCAGTGGACAACATGTTCAGTTGCCCTGAATGCAGAGCTTCCTTTGGCCCCGAACTGAACGTCAGCAATTGCTATGCACTGAGCAACATCACAGAGGACGTCAAGAAGTCTTTTCAGGTTTTTTGGGGTTTTTTTTTTTTGATGAAAACTTAAAAGCAATGCTTAGTGGATTTTCATGCCACAGCTATCATATTTCTCTTAGAAATCCCAATGAATTAATATCCTGTATTAGTGCATTATTAGGTTTTACAAAATCTCATTTTAAGGTTAAATGTTCATACTAGTTCTTCTTGTTCTTGTACTATTATGATGTGGAGAAAGGAAATGCTATAGTTCCCTGTTTGGAGAATAAAATGTAAAGAGCAAGTATATATATATATTTTTATCATTGTTCTATATAACACAGCAGAACACACTGGCATTTGACTATCGCAGAAGTAAGAGAAACAAAATGAATGTGAAAAAAATGGAAAGTACATCATTTTTTTTGTGTTGCAGGGCAACCAAGCTACTGAGCTGATGTGTGATTTGTGCCCTGACAGTGTGAAGGCGGGGCAAAGACAAGCAGTGAGACAATGCCTAAAGTGCACCGTGCTGCTGTGTGAAGGGCATGTACGCATCCACCAGGAGCGGATGGTGTTTCAGGAGCACAAACTGGTCAAGCCTCAGGAGAATCTGGATCAAATAATATGTCTTGAACACAAAGAACTCGTGCTGAAATACCTCTGTCCTGAGACTGAAACATACACTTGCCGTGTGTGTGACTCAAAAAAAAAGCAGGATGAGAAAGTGAGAGAACACATGGCTAAAACCGACCTCATGGAGACAAGACTCGAGGTGCTGCTGTAGTTTTTTTTCCGGTTCAGTTACAAAAAACCGAAACAGCATAAATGTTGTTCTTAGTACAAACTTTAAATAGGTTTGTCTGTATGGGAATGCCGCTTGAAGAAAAACTCCCTAGATTTTTGAATGACTTCCAGAAAATGTACCAGACAAACTGGTTTCTCATGTCTGTCAGAACTACATTCCCATAAAAAAAACACCTCTAGTCAACATTAAAACCTGACATAACCCACACTATTTTTATCAACCTTGTCTTTTTTACAGAGTTGTATGGAAACCCACTTTGAGAGCCTGCAAGTGAAGCTTAAGGACTCAATGAGAATTGTTCAGGAGCTCTGGGAAGACTTTGTGAGCAGTGTGCAAAACCACATCATACACAGAATTCAGTGTGTGTCAGTCAGCCACACTCAGAGAGCCTGGAGTAAAGATGAGACACATGTTTTCCACACTAAATCTAACTATATCATTTCCTTTAACGAGCAGTGCATATTCTATATTACAGTAGTACTTAAAGTTGTATAATATATATTATGGTATAATTATCTGTATGTCAGGAAAAAGTACCTCTGCACAGTAATGTTGGTTGATTGATATTGTTATTGCAAAATTAAGACAACAGTGTTGAATGAAAAACTTTAACCCCAGGACACCTTTCTACATTTTGTTTCTTTATAGCAAAAAGAAAAGGCACGGAAGAAGCCGTCAAAATACTCCAAATTAAGAAATATACTTTTGTTTTTAATCTTTTCTCTTTGTCTCGTCACCATGCTTTATGGTGAGTGTAATATGGACAGCTTTTGACATCTAAATGACATGTAACTCACTGCTGGCTTGTTCCAGTTATCTTTTTTTCACACATAAGCAATCTATATGTAATGGAAATATTAGATCATCATATCTGATTTACTTTTGCATCTGTCCAGTGCAACTTTCCTCTACAGAGAAAGTTTCACTATCACACAAATTAGAGGATCAGCTGACTCAGCGGTATGACCTCTACATGAAAATGGCAGGTAAGTGGTGACAATGGTGTGTGTTTGTGTGTGTGTGTGTGTGTGTGTGTGTCTGTGTGTGTGTGTGAAACTGTATGGATGTGAGTATGTGTGGGTGTGAGTGAGTGTGTGTGTGTGTTAAAGGGAGACAGAGCAAGACGCTTTTGAACCCCGATTATGTTATGCCTAATCCGAATACAGATTTCTCGTAGAATCGTATATTTTTGTGTTATTTTTTCACTGGTAAAGTTCTGAAAACGCTAGAGGCAGCTGTGTCATATATTATCATTACATCTAATAAAATCTGTGTTCATAATATGCAGATAAATCACAAAGATACGAGGAAATGCACCTCATAAAACCAGAAGGTAAGTCACACTTCACTGATCTACCTTATAAACGTACAGTGTACACAGTTCATGTTTTATATCATTTATCAATGTAAATTTTTTACTTAGGGGAAAGTACAGGCAAACTTTTCTTAAGAATTAGTTTTAATAATTTCACTTGATTCGATGTTGATTTACACTCTTTGGGTTTCAGATGTTAGTTCTCTCGCCACGCTGGACATGAATTCAACGAGCCCTTTCCTCAGAGTATCTCCCGACCTCCTGTCGGTTGAACGCACACAGCACAAACTCTCCCTCCCAGACCATCCCTCCCGCTTTGACAAAGCTCCCCAAGTCCTCACCACTCCGTGCTTTTCCCAGGGGAGTCACTACTGGAAAGTGGAGGCTGAAGGTTACTGGGACATTGCCGTCTCCTACGAGAACATCAAACGGAAGGGGGACGGTACGTTCTTTGGCAACAATGAGGAATCGTGGAGCCTTACTCGCACCGATAAAGGCGACCTGTTTGTGTACCACAACAAAACGAAAACGAAAGTCTCCACCAGCAGGATGGCCAAACACGTAGCCGTGGCTGTTGACTTCCCGAAAAGCACCATTACCTTCTCGGTGGTTGAGAACAAGGCATTTCCCCTGTATGAGTTCACGGCTCAGCTGACCCAGCCTGTCTGTCTGGGTTTCGGCCTATACCGCACAGATCCCCCCAGCAGAGCGTCTGTACTGATAACACGGTAGACAGCATGTGCCTCTGTGAAACCTCACTGTGAGGAACCGAAACTTGATGAGACACTTGAATATGATCTGTGACCTGTAAAACCACAGTCAATGTCAAGGGCTAACAACATCAATCTGTGTAATAACTGACCACATTTTACGCGATATGGGAAAACCGGGGTGGGGTGGGGTGGGGTGGGGTGGGGGGGAGGGGGGGGGGGGGTCTGGCAAAACAGTCACATGCTGTATAACCTTTTGTTGTTCATTTAAAATGATTTTGGGATTTTGTGCAATTGCTAAAAGAAAAGGAATCGCAACGGGTTGTCTCTTATTTAGTTTGAGGAACCAGGAACAAGAGTTTGAAAATCTGAAATCTTAGCAAATAAATTGCAAATTGTGCAAAGGATTACATATAACTCTTAAGACAGGGTTTTCTGACAATGTATATCTGTTGATTCTACATATCAGTGAATGGTGGTGTCCAAAGCAAGATATATTACTCTTGCCAGGAAAGTTTAATTCTTTCATGATTTGTTACACAAATTGTTCAAACAGTCACCAAATGTAAGCATGTCATGGGGAGTTCCAGTGGAATTAGCTCATTGTCTCCAGACGTCCTCTGACCGACTATTTCAGAGGAGTGTCTGATAATGAACTGCATACCACAAACACGTCAGTGAACAGCAATTGATAGTTCCACTTTTGGGAAATGTACATTGTTATCTGACAAAGAACAATAAGCATGAGGAACTATCTATTATTAACTGAATCATAGCTTCGTCATAGCTTGGGTTTGACATGCATGGACTCATCAGCATATGTATTTGGTTTGCCGCATGGAATAAATGCACCTGACACAGAAGATACGAGTCCTTTCAAGGCCGGCATCACTTCTGTCTTTCATTTTTTGTTGTACTCAGGGAGGAACAGGCTCAGGACAAGGATGATCCAAGGAATGAAAACTAAGCAAAGAGCCCTGTGATTGTACGAGACAAACATTTTCCCCGTATTTTATTTCACGTGATTGTCTGCTGTCACGGTGGTTTGCATCTTCTTCTGTATAGCACTTTATTATATGTATGATTTGCCCCTGCAGATTTTTGTACTTTAAATGACTTACGCTGCAAATCCATGGGGGAAATAAGTAACACACAATTTGAAAGCAATATTGACATGACCTGTGTGTCTGGACATGCACAATAAATCTTTCCAGCTTGTCACTGTGTACCTGGGAGATTTATCCTGACTGCTCCACTGTGTCAAGCTCTCCCCTGGTTCACCTCCCCTTGTTCTCAAGGAGTGATCCACATCCTGTCATGCTGTTCAGGACTTTTGAAAAAGTTTAGCATTTTTTACTGAACTTTTCTAAATAACACTTTTAGATGAATTGTATTGTCTTCTAATATCACGCTTTGCATAAATTATTTCCAAAATGCCGAATGAAATGATTGAGCAACATTCCATTGTGTTCAAAAGGTCTAAGCAGCAAAAAAAAAAATAGAAAAGAAAAAAAGGAAACAATCTCAAAAAATTAAAAAATAAAATATGTAAAATATGTAAATATGTTGTGATTGTTTATTTATACATGTGGTTCTGACTGTACATATATATGTGATTTAAATATGTGACTTTGTGATTAGCTCACCGCTGAACCGGAGGAAAGGTGCCCTAAATTCTGTAATGCGTGCCAGTCACTACAGACTACATGTACCTGATGATAATGTAATATTCACATATTTAAAAGCACTACAGTTTTTTACGATTGTTTACACACTAGAATTAAAAATAACACACCGTTAAACCTGACACTCAAGGAGCAAAACCTCAGCCCAGATCTGCACAACTATAAGCACATTCTCAGCCTCACACTTTTTGCAAAACACTATACACGCTTCTCTACATTAGACACAGAAATCTAACATGATGTAACTTCTTTGCCATTACAAGGCACTGCCTTTCAAAATACAACACCTGTGAACCAACTGATCAAACAGGGCCGTCAGGTGTACAGACACCAAGGTGCTTAACTGTAAACTCACCAGTCTGGCGTAAACACTATAAAAAAGGCAACAGATGAGTTTACCTGTCTTCAACAAAAATGGAAGGTAGCGTTACAGTAAGAGGAGGAGGAAGAGGGAGAGTGAGGATGAGAGGGGGAGCCTTGGAGGAAGAGGGGCAGTGAGAGGGAGAGGAAGAGGAAGAGGCAGAAGCAAACCTGGAGGAGGACATGGACAAAGAAGACGAGGACCAAATTTATCAGATGACATTCAAGGAACATTGGTTGACCATGTTGTAAACCATGGGTTGACATTGAGAGAGATGAGAGAGGACAGAGCCTGTGATGTGGACGAAGGGGTTTTTTTTTCAGTTCATGCTTTCTTTTTTGACTCCATAAATGTTTTTGCTGTGTTTATGGTATGTACTATATTCTATTTAGAATATGTTCTGTTCTGATTTTCAGTGCAAAATGCAACCATTGGAAATGCATGCATGTATTGACTGATTTTCCATGTGGAGAGAAATAAACATTTTTATCAGTGTACAGTACTAGCCTTGTGTGGTGTGTATGGTCAATATATTCATCGACTTCACTCTAACAGTATCTCTGAAAAACTCAACCCAGAATATATCATCAGAAAATTAGAAATGTTAAAAGCGTTTTAGACTGAGCACAGCTGTGTGTGACTGGTTCAAACAGAATCAGGTTGTATGAACCATGTGCGTGCCATATGTTGACTAAATTGGGTTTTTATAAATTATTGTGTAGTTTTGAATGAAAAGTGTTTCATTTTGCGAAAGATCTGAGGTGTTCTGCCAGTAGTGTGTCTGGTTTTGTGAATTGTGCGTAGTGTTTTGACAAAATGAGCTCTGTTTTCAAAATTGTACACCATCGTTGTACTTCTCAGAAAACCACACAATAATCTTGATACACAGAGAGTACAGTGAACTATAAAATGAATTTACTGTAAACCAGGGCTGAACTCTAGTAACAAAGCTTTCCAGAAGTAATGGAATTTATGTTATCTCATAGACGCCCTGATCTGTCCTTGACTCTGTTGTACTTGTGCCAAAGTTACAAAGCAGCTATACAGCTGTTTTACTGTAATACTGTTTTCTTTCTGGCTCCTCAACAGTTAAGATCAGTCACAAATTAACAGCATGTTTACTGTAACCTCTGGCACAAAAACTGGCACTTGTGGCACAATGATTGAAACCACTTACTCGTGTAGCCTATTTATTGACCAGGTATGCTAAACCATAAACACACTGTTTGCTTTACACTAAGTTTGAAATTCTAAAACACACTTTTTGCAAATAAACACGGTTATCTACATTAGACACATGATTCAAAACTAAAAGACTGTGTGTGTTGTTTGTTAAACGCTGCCATTACCTGCACACGGAATGTACATGTGAAAACACTTGTAACCAATTTGATCACTTAGAAATCAGAGCTTGAATGCTATGAAGGGTTCAGGTTTGGTGTGCACAACAATGGAGGCCGATTTTGGAGAGAGAGTTAGAGGAAGAGGCGTTTGGGTAAGAGGAGGACAAGGACTAGGAAGAGAAGGAAAACAAGGAAGAGAATTGAGGACAAGGGGAGGGAGGAGGAGGAAGAGGACACAGAGGATGAGGAGTGGCGAGAGGACAAGTCAGGAGAAGTAGGAGAGCTGGCCAGGCCACTTTGGTTGACCACGTAATCAACCATGGGTTGAGTCCACAGGAGGCTGGTCAGAGGGTCCGGCCTAATTTGAGCCGCTACACTGTAGCAGGCGTCATCCGGACATTTCGAAATGAGAACAGGTATAAAGTCCTACCCTCTGTTTGATTTAACGGTATTTCATAAGAGGGAGATCTTAGACCCTAAAAATTTCCATTCTGTTCTTGCAGAATTGCAAGGAGACCCTGCACAGCAAGAAGAAATCACCTGTTCACACAAGAAAAGGAACAAAACATTATAAACATGGTCATTGCAAATGACAGCATAAGTTTGCGACAACTGCAACACCACATCATCACTGACAACACATCATTCAGCGACATAAATAGGGTAAGTTTATCCACACTGGTCCATGTGGAAGTGTGCTATTGTCCATGTTCCTGGGCACTGTGGTGGCAACATCACAGTGTGCTGCAACTGGCCAGAGTGGTATCCTTCACCACCATCCCACTCTTGGCCCATATAACACAGCTCATATTATCACATTCCTTGACACCCTGCATGACATCCTCATTCCCAGTGACCAGAGGAATGTGCCAGGGTACATATGGGACAACGTAATTTTCCATAATTGGTTCGACAATCACCCATAATTTCAAGTTCTCCACCTTATACCTTACTCTCCTTTCCTGAACCCTATTGAGGAGTTTTTTTCGGCGTGGCGTTGGAAGGTATGTGACCGCCAACTCCACCAACACGCAACTCTCCTCCAGGTGTTGGAAGAGGCCTGTGGTGACATTGATGTGGAAGCAAGCCAGGGCTGGATACAGCGCTCAAACGGATGGACAGTGATTCCATTATACTGTATTTGGTTTACAATACCCTAACAGTATTCATGTCATTCTCAGTCAAAGTAATTGTGCCTGATACTGTTATGAGTGCATGAGTATTGAGAATCCATAAATTTGTTTGTTTACCCATTCGTGTTCATAGTCTATACTTATAGCATGCTACAAATGATGATACCAAGGACTCTAGATAACAGTGATTTATACTTAGCACATCAGTGTGCAGTTGGCGTGTGGAAAGAACCACTTATTAGGTGTTTGTGCATAAAAGTTGTGGTGCAAAAATACCATTTTGGAAGAGTTTATATAGTTTTGAATAAAGTGTTTGCTTTTGCGAGAGGTGTAAGATGTTTTGGATTTTGTGTATATGTGTTTAGTTTTTTGGGTGTTGAGTTTTGACAAAGAGGGCCCTAGTTTCAGAAATTGTGTTTTAGCAAAAGTAAAAAACTATAAAAAGAAAAATATGAAACAGGGTCACTACTGTTTGAGAATTTTGACTGCTCTTTACATTTTTCAACAACACGAACAACAACACGACCATTTCTTCTTCTTTTTGACTGTTTACCTTCCTCACCCAGGTTTCTCCTTGTGATTTTTTGCCCTGATAACTTTTCCCAATTACTTCCTGATGATGCACATATTCACATTAACAGTGTTAATTTTCCCATGATTTGTGTGTGTGTGTGTGAGTGAGTGTGTGTGTGTGAGTGAGTGAGTGAGTGAGTGAGTGAGTGAGTGAGTGAGTGTGTACTACAGGTTGTTTTTGCTAAAACATCTCAGATATTTCTACTGCATCTCAGTGTAAACTTTCCTTTGGATTGAATGGAAAAATTTCTTTTCAAAGTTTTGTTTTGCTCAGTTTCTCATTTCAGAAAGCATAACTATCCCCCTTTGTTAGCCACACCTTCAAACAGGAACGATGGTAGAATAAGGTTTCGCTTTTGCTTTTCATACATTAGAAAACACAGAGGGCACAGACATGCGTTGAGAGTGGATAAGAATGCCGAAGGTGCGGTAACAACACCTGTGTCTCCGGCATTTGTGATTTCTGGTAAACTCTACTGTTTACAGCAGATGGGAGTTCAAGGAAGCATGTCAAGCTGCTTTTCCCTGAGCTAGAGATGCTGTCATCTTCAGTCTTCAGATCTCAGACTACTGTAAGGCACTGAACAGGACCAAGGAAGGTACGAAATGGCAGGAATTCTGAACATTACAGAAACAAACCCAACACAAATCGAGGATTTGCTGACGTGCCCAGTGTGCCAAGACATATTTAGAGATCCACACCAGCTCCCCTGCGGGCACAGCCTCTGTTTGGAGTGTTTGGAGGGCATGCTACGGCATGGACCGGTCGGTCAACGGTTCAGCTGCCCAAACTGCAGAGACTCATTTGGTCCTAAGATTTTAGTCAGCAAGTGCTACGTATTAAGCGACATTTCAGTGGACGTCAGAAACGCCCTCGAGGTTTGTATGATCTATGAATTTGTTATTCCCTACATGTTTCTTGCTCAGTCATGGCATAATGTACATCCATATACATGACATCTTTAGCATCACCTGCAGTTTCCCCCGATGGTTAAAGAGATGTCAGACTGACAGATGTTCTGCCTGTTCTTCATGGGGTTTTTTTTTTACTGCCACAGACTGCTATAGAGTTTGATATTTTGCTAGTTAGCTTGTCTCTTCTTATTTTGCCCTCTCCTGCATATAGCTGGGTTTCTCACGTATTCAAAGGAATGGTCAGCTCTAAAATATTGACTTTTTAGATAAAATTTGATCTGCCTTTTAAAGATCATTGTCTTTGATGGGAAGACTTTATCACAGCACGTCTTCCTGCAGAGTGTGCTG
The DNA here is from genome assembly GCF_902362185.1 of Chanos chanos. Taxonomy (NCBI): domain Eukaryota; kingdom Metazoa; phylum Chordata; class Actinopteri; order Gonorynchiformes; family Chanidae; genus Chanos; species Chanos chanos. Next base: position 10,931,274 of record NC_044499.1, read on the forward strand.
AATGTCCTTACTGTTTTATATGTTGTGCAAACACTTAAGGAAAGCCTCACATGCGGGAAGCCTCAGTGGTTCATATGATAATAGCGAATAGATGACGTCATTTGGGTGCCGCTATAGAAGGAAGAGAAACAGACTCTAAAGTTTGGTGCTGTGTCATTTATTCTATTAAAGGACTACCAAGCTGCTGAGGTCCTTTGTGATTTGTGTCCTGAGACACTGGAAGAGAGCCAGAGAAAGGCAGTGAGAACATGCCTAAAGTGTGAGGCCTCGCTGTGTGAAGGGCATGTGCGTCTACACCAGGAGCGTCCAGTGCTTAAGGGGCACAGGCTGGTCAAGCTTCAGGAAAATCTGGATCATATGAAATGTTCTAAACACAAAGAACCGATACTGAAAGTCCTCTGTCGTCGGACCAGGACATACACGTGCCATGTGTGTGAAAGTGAAAAGAACCAGTATGATCACATTGCTGAAGCTTCCCACACCCTGGAAAGAAAACTCAAGGTACACTTGTCATTCCCTCTTATAATATTATAACAGGTAAATTACAAGAGTAATATTTACTTAAATCGGTATATTTTAATAAAAAAAAATTCAGTACACTAACCGTGACTTGTTCAAAAGGGAAGGGAGTATCTGCTCCTGGTTTGTCTAACCTTCAGGAAATAATCCTTAGCTCTGTAAAACACTGCTTTTTAATTCTTGTGAAAGTTCACATGATTTTATTTTGAGCAAAGTTTAAATTTTCTTCTCAGGAACGTATGGACAGCCATTTTTTCAAACTTGAAAGAAATCTTCAGGATTCGCTAAAAATAATCAAGAGGCTCAGAGATGACATTGTCAATTTTGTAAGTGCAAACAACACACACAAATATAATCATGAACTATATGGAATCTACACGTCAAGCACACTTCTTCACAACAGTCAGGAAAAGAGCATTAACGTGCCAATGATGACTTTTTCCATGATGTCATTCCGCATAAATTATTTTAGGGAACAAAACTCGTATTTACATGTTTCCCCAACACTGAGATTCTGAGATACATATGAATTTTACAAGTCATGGACCCTTTTCTTCTTTTTGTTTCTCTTGGTTGTTGTTTATGTGTGTGTGTGTGTGTGTGTGTGTGTGTGTGTGTGTGTGTGTTTACCTGAAGTTAAAGAGGAAGAACTCAAAGCAGTCCAGAAACCACAGCATCGAATCAGAAACTGATTTCTACTTTAACGTATTAGTAGGAACATTTGTGATACTCTGGCTGGCCATGTGTTTTCATGGTAGGTGTGTGTGTGTGTGTGACATATTTTGAAACTTCCACCGTTTCATGTTTATGCTCTTTATCGAAAATTATCTATAATATAATATGTCAACAGTCAAGTGTTGTTGCATTTCTGTATCTGTGAGGGTTTATTTTGGTCAGAAAATTTTATCTTCATGTTATCTGTTATATTTTTGTATCCATCTAGTCCTTGGTGCCCCCTCGCAGAATGATGAACTGTCTAAAACAGTGCAGAGCCAACAAACACAATTACACAACCTCTATGTGTATATGGATGGTAAGCGAGGTAACCATCATCTGTGTATATGGCAAGGAGAGAGAGAGAGGAGAGAGAGAGAGAGAGAGAGGGATTAAGTAAATTATAAATGTAAAAAATGTAGGCTAATGTATTATTACAAGTGAGGTTTGATTAAAAAGAATATGACATGGTACATTTTTTGAAAATGGTTTCGCAGTAAAATATAGCAAAGTTCTCTGCCTAGATTATGTGTGGAATGTAGAAGTCATAATATGTTTTTAAAAACACAATTTTTGGTTGTAGATCTAAGAAATTTCAAATCATCTCAGGAGGCCAGAGACACACTCAGTCACCACAAACATTTTAAGTTGTACTTTACGAAGTGAACATACAGTATTTGCTCAGAGATTGCTGTGCATTCTGAAATATCGGAATATATTACTATTATTTGCTTGGTTTTTTGTTTGTTCGTCTGTTTGTTTGTTTGTTTTCAAATGTTACATGTAAGAGGGTTTTTTTTGCAAAAATAGGTTTGGAATATGGTGATAACTGTTTTGTAGTTTTACAGAGTGCAATCTGAGGTCTAAAGCATAGTGTTAATATGGTATTTTGATGCACTTTCTTTTTAGACCAGGAAGGTTTCAAGCAACGTCAGGGATCCAAGGAGACACACAATGATCGAGTCCAAGACAGTGCTACGTCTGGTACGGCACAATAACTTATAGATCTTTCTTTGATTTTTTTTTCTTTTTAATTTTTTTTAGCATTATAAGTGTGTATACATATAAGTGTGCATGATTAAAAAGCTAAATTTGACTACAGGCAGCAAAGGTGCCCAAAACCCTGTGAAGCCAAAAGAGACACACAGTCAGAAAAAGGCACTGTGAGCTGTGCTTTATTAAATCAGTGATATGTCCACACCACCACTCATGTTCCCCTAAAGCAGCCTCTGTAAAAGTCACTCTCTGGGCAGCTGACCCTACACGCATATGTGATGCATGGCAGATTAACACTCCATATATCATCTCGACTATTTTTTCATGTAACTGAAATTGTAAATACACCTTTGTGCATTTCTTTTCTTTCATACAAATGAGGATTACATTTTAAGAAGGCAACCCAGATAATCTCTGCCAAAAAAAAAATTTTTTTGCTGACAAAATGTAACGCTTACCAAACATGAGTCCAAAACATGACTCAATTAAAAGGAAAAAAAAAGAAAAGAAAAAAGAGAAAACATTGAGGGTTCCTCATAGTGTTGCCCATCTCTTTGTGTTCTTCAGACATAGGAATTCGCATGGACAGAGACTCAGCCAGCTCTTTTCTCATGGTGTCTCGTGACCTTATGTCTGTGACCCGGGCAAAGAGCCGACTGCAGGTAGTCGACAACCCCTCCCGTTTTGACACAGCCCCCCAGATTCTGACCACCCCGTGTTTTTCCTCCGGGCATCACATCTGGGAGGTGGAGGTTGAGGGCTACTGGGACGTTGCTGTGTCTTACATGAGCATCAAACGGAAGGGAAAAGATGAAACAACCTTTGGGAATAATGAAGAGTCCTGGAGTCTTACGCGCACCAGTAAAGGTGATCTGTCTGCCTATCACAAGAATGTAATAAGGGACGTGAGAAATACCGTGAAATACAACCGCGTCTCTGTGGACGTGAATTTTGCTAAAGGCACCATAACTTTCTCAGAGGTGGGAAAAAGGTATTCTCAGTTATATAAATTCTATGCTAAGCTAACCGAACCCGTTTGTCTGGGATTTGGCCTATACCTTGCAAACCCACCAAGCAGTGTGACCTTGATAAGCAGCTGGTGATATTATGCCCTAACACAAGATTTTAAAACTGTTTAAAACTATTTTTGTTTTTAGGGTCACAGTCACATCACTAAAAAAAAAAAAGCAACAAAAAACAGAGTGGAACGAAATGCACAGATGTACGATATAAAATGTTCTCCACGCAAAAGTGCAATATTTATTAACCAAAATGATTTAGTCTTTTTTGTGCCAATGGTTGCCAGCTCATTTTCATAGTCCATCCATGCTTTTCTATTGTTTCATTTGTGGAAGAGCAGTTACCTTCTATTTCTTTTTAATCACCTTTTTTTATAATTGTGGCCTCCATAAGATGATAACAATCGTTGTTTTTTCACCGATGATATGGAAAATGTGATGATCGGGATAAAGAAAAATCTTCTTTTCCCTTATTTAAATAGCGTGTTCTCCATTACAGTCTGAGACCACTAATTCCCTATAGCTCCCCAAATAAACACAGTGGTGATACAGCATTCAGAGAGGCGGCTGAATGCTTTTTACATTTTTATAATTTAATTAAATGGTATAAGTCTTCTTCTGACATTGTGGTTTGTATTTTTTTCCTTGAGTTGTTACATTTTTTCAATTTATATTTGAATTCTGAACATATATCATGCAGAATCTAACAATTATGACCACTCTTTGATCAATATTTTATACAGTAGTTCTTTTGTTGATAACTTTTTGTTACTATGTTTATATTATAGTGAAAGAAAGAGTAAAAAAATCACTCCTGTTATTGCCAAGTTTCCTTTTCGAACGTACATGGATTTAGACACTGGGGAAGGTCCAATGTCCAGTTAGTGTCGCTGTAAGCGGTCATATCAAATAAGCATAACAACATAACAGAAATATCACACAGTCAGCCGCTTACACATTGACAGTCTTGTTTATCACTGACCTCGAGCCTGCAGGAGACTGCCAATACCGTTAACACCGCTGTGCATCACAATTCACACCCAGTAAGCATTAAAACCACCGACCTAATTTCAACATTTCAAAGACAATATCCTATGTTAAATATAAAGTGTAGAGTTTTAGACAAAAGAGTTCATGGAAATCGCCCTTTTTTAAATTTTCTCTTTGAATATTTATAAGAAGATATCCTTACTGTTATGCAGTTCTCTGATAACCTGTGTGCTCCATAATAGTGCAGTAAGTGGTAAGATGTCTTTTTTTTTACCGGTCACTTTGTCATGTGGAGCCAAGGAGCAAGCCTGTAAAAGCCGCTCACGCAGGACGTACATGCTCTGTACCAAGGCTCACACGGAGGTCTCTCAATACTTATACTGCCCAATACATTTAGAACGAACCACGCTTTTCACTTTATTGATATAGCACTGCCAACCATGTTCCACTGCAGCTGAGGCGCTTCCCAAAACGCTCTCTGCACTGATTTCGTTTGTCTTGCCCTGAAAGGGTGTGAATGAACCGAAACGGTTCCAGAAAAATATAACCGTTTGCTTTTGAAACAAGCATCCTGGACTGCAGATAACTTTTTGCGTGTGCCGCTTATTAGGAAAAGGTGGCTCATGTAATCATATATCCTTTTTCACAACTTGTATTATTGGCACCATTTCACGCACATTTTTAGGTTTATGAACGGTCCAATATGGTATTTCCAAAAAACGAACACTTTGTCAAAATAACTTCTACGGTCGTTTATTCACTCTACATATACAAAAGTAGGTCATTTCGTTTCAAAACTAAAAAGTAAATAAACCACTGAAAATCATTACACTTCAACTAAGGGAACTAGACCAAAAAAAAAAAAAAAGCACAGACCATTTAACTTATTCATGACACAGAGTCTCAGTATGCTCACATTATTATATCAAATGCATACTGATCATAATCCACTACAAAGTACTATCTCGTCTACATAAAAAGAGGAAAAAGGTGCATTTCTGCACTTGAAATAAACGCTCGTCGTTCTCAGGCTTTGCCAGATGTACCCATGCAAACCATAATCACAGAAATAAAAGCACAGTCAGACGTCCAAAAGCGGGAACACTATTTGGCGGCATGCTTCACGTAACAGCTATAACGTCATATTGGACATGGTTTCAAAGCGCCTCAGATCTTTTTGGCAAGGTCTCTTTACCACTGGCATACGATGACGCGTTGAGTTGTGTTACAGGTAAATACATGACAAGAGTGGATACGCACGGAAACACAGCTGAAGCACACATCTCACATCAGAGCAGGAAGCCCCGACAAAGGCCACATTAAAACCTGCTAATGAGCAGTGACGTGGGATGTTCAGTGACATAGTGAAAGAAAGGCACTGTATTACTGTATCAGCAGCTGGTGTTGATCAAACATGATAGAAATATATAATATACCATCATTATAACAGAACATAAAAATCACAGTCAGTGCTGCTTCGTTTTTTTTTTTCCCACATTGGTTGCTGGAATCAGCCCGTTGAGCTGTTTAACATGATTACTGGTCATCCTCCCATTGGAAAACTCTGCCCCCTAGTGGCCATTTTTCATATAACTCTTCAATCAATTCAACAATGTCCAAACAGAACCCATCCAGACCATTGACTCAGTGTGTCTCATCACTGACATGAATGACTAGGGTGGCTTAAGGCCAGTCGGTAATAAACTTATAACACATTTTTCGTATTTGTTGAATTGTGGTGTCCAATTTTTCCCCCCTCCTTTATATTCATCCTCTCCCCCTGTTCAGTCCTTTTCTCTCAGTCTCATTCCTTCTTCTCCGTGAATCTCATCTTCAGTACTCCTTTGTCCTGAACTCATTTCACTGTTCTCCTCTATAGATGTCATCCCTCCTTTACTTCACAGTTGTGGAGTTCTGGCTCTTGATTGAGCACCAGGCCATGAAAATGTCCCTATGGGGAAAGAATTAGGAATGACATCAGCCATGCTGACACTATTAATCTAGTAAAAGCATGCTTGACCGTTTTTTTGGGGGGTTTTTTCTCTCTCTCCCAACAGATATCAGAAATGATAAGAAATGTAGATTAACGCATTAATGTATTAATGAAGACCGTATGTATAGATGTACTAGGATTCAGAGGAATGTGCACACCCACACCCATACACACCTGCAATGTGTGGCCACACACTCATTGCTGCAGTATTCTTTGTCCCAGTCCCGGCTCTCCACAGCAGGGTTGGTGCACCCTGCTCGCACACACAGGTTGGGAGAGGCAGCCGAGGACTCGGCCGACGCCGGGGCTACGTTTAACTCCACCTCCATCTAAAAGAAAGGCCAAAACAGAAAGGAAAGGAAAGAGAAAAAGGGGGTTAGAAAACCTGTTGCAGCACATTTTTAATGTGTTTTATAACACATTTTTAAGTCTGTGTGTGTCCTGAATATTTTCAGCATCTGACACAAAAAAAAAAAAATCGTGAGCAACTTTCAGACTATCCCTTGGAGATTTCAGACAGTATGTTGTTTCTAACACTTTTCAGTTTCTGTTTTTGGTGCTTCACTCTGTTTTTGCAAAGCAGCGTACCTCTCCAGAGGCAATGACTTCCGTCCCTGCCTCCTGTTTTGGACTGGCCACTACACTGGTGGACTGCATCCCACTTGGGGCTGAGTGTGCTGCCGCAGCAACATCCAAGGCTGATGAGGAGCCCGTTATGCTGCCATCTGTTGCTGATGTAACAATAATGGGTGTGGTCATGTCTGACTGTGCAGAGGCTGGTATGATCTTGATTTGAAGAGGAGGGGGTGGTGTGGCTGTGACTGACACAGGAGCTCCTACCCCTCCACGTGGTTTAGCCTGAAGAGGAGGTGGGGCAGGGGAATGTACCATCTGCTGGAGACGCGGGGGAGGAGGGGTGTTCAGCATTTGCTGGAGCGGCGGGGGTTGGCGGGCACCGGCTGCTCCCGCCGCTGAGAGAGGAGCGCCGGCGGTGGGCTGCAATGCGCGAATGCCAGCTGGGATCACCGTCACCATGGAGGTGGGGATTTGGTGTAGCTGTGCGCCGGCCTGGAGCATCTGTTTGGAGATGATGATTTTGGTGACGGTGGGAGCAGGGGCGGGGTTGGAGACGGGGGCTGGAGGCAGAGAGCCTGTGCGAGAGCGAGTGGTGACCTGGGGTATGTCCAGGATGATGTTAGATGCACAGATGTTGGTGATGGTGTTCTGGTCGGGGTTGTGGGCGAGTCGCACGGGACGGACAGACGGGACGGGAGGGGCCGGCGCGGGCATGGGGGCTGACGGAGGGGTGGATGGAGCAGCGTCTATCACCTCAACAGAAGGCTGAAAATAGAACACACACACAAAAAAAGAACACCACTTATTTTCTACACGGTTACATGTAAGCACTGTTTAAAAGTCTGATTAAAAGAACTGAAGGAACAGACACACTAGGGACATTACCAGTCCTCAAAGCGTGAACTTTATAGAGCAATACGGCTGTAGGTGCAAAAACACATTACAATACCAACAGCTTCCAAGCACTCTCTGCTTCTCAGCTGGTTGAAGATTTTTCACTCAAATCTATTTATTTACTGATAATGACGCTCCAAAACAGGAGGCCAGAGAGGGACGGGGGTAAAACGTGACTGCGTGAGACTCACTTTTGAAAGCTGGTTTGCTCTGTAAGCTGCCAGTGCTTTCAAATAATCCTTCTTTGCTGCTTCTGTTTTCCTCTTATAAACCTGCAAGCAGAACAAAAAATATATATATATATATATTGTATGCTTGACAGACTTCATATTCATCATTTTCCAAAACACAATTTGTATGGATGTAAAAATTTCAATTAAGTTTATCATAATGATTATGGCATGCCTTATTTGTAAATACAGTCCACCATCAATGTGATTTCCAATATTAATTTTTTTTTTTTTTTTTTTTTTTTATAAATAAATAAATAAATAAATAAATAAAAGTAATGAAACAAAATAAAAATCAGAGAGGATGCGGACCAGGGACTGTGTGTTCATGTGTACCTGTTTTTGCTCCTCCCCAAGACTGTCCCACATGGAGGCCACTATTTTGGACACCTCCCCAAAGGTTGCGTTGGGGTTTTGGCCCTTAATAGCTGCCTGAGTGTCCCTGAAGAACAGCGCATAAGCAGAAACTGGCTTCTGAGGCTCATTGGGGTCCTTCTTCTTCTTCCCTTTCTTTGACCCCAGTGCCGCTGCTGCGGTACCTGCCGTGCTCATAGCCTCGATGGTAGGCTTGCCACCCACTCTTCTGACTGTGGCAGGGCTATTGGAGGTGGATGGAGCCAGGGTGGAGCCCGTCACGTTGGGGATGTGGGAGACAACGATGGGAGAAGCAGAGAGAGAGACAGGAGAGTCTACCAGCATAGTCTTCTGACAGAAAAGAGAGAACAAGACCGGGGTTAAAAAAAAGTGATGAATTTACCACTTTAGCTCAAGCTTTTGCACAGCTGAATAACAGAGGGACAAACGTATGCGAATTTTACCTGTCTGAAGTCCTCCATATCTTCATCCTGGAGAGACTCGGCAGGAGAAGGAGTGGCTGACAGTGGTTGGTCAGGAGACTTTGAACGAGATAAGGCAGTCCCACCTCCAAGGCCAAGCCCTAGCTGCGCATTTAACTCCGATTGGTCAATGGTTGTGAGCTGACTGTGTCCCAATAGGCCGTGGTTTATGTCATTCAATGGGACGTCAATTGTTACAGGAGAAGAGCTGCTGAAATGGGAGCCCACAGCGTGGCCCAGATCCTGTCAACACAGAATGCGACAGATCAGTTTTTTTTAAACATACTCAGAATTTGAGAATAACTAATCACAATAAAAATGAGTAAACTACTCACCACGCCTAAAGCCGAGCCCAAAAGAGCACCCCCTCCTGGCTGGTTCATCATTCCCAAGGTCAGATGATCCAGACCCTGGGATGATGGGTTCACAAATGTGGAAGCAAAAGAGGGGTCATTTGCTCCCACAACAGCGTTCCTGGCGAGGTTGCTTGTGCCCACATGTCCCCCAACATTTCCAGACCCCTCTGCTAACTCTCCAAAGTGGGCCTCAACATCCTCAATGCTGAGGGCTGAGTCAGGATCCAAGGAAATGGGTGGAATCTCAAACTCTTCATCGCCCAGACTTGGGGTATGGAAGGTCTGCTGTAGAGATGAAACAGAAGGTTGATGGAGAAGATAAATATTCAAGCATCATAAACTAACCCGGGGCAAGTGTCTAGCTATATTATTATATGCCTGAAGAGGACTCATCTGAAGCATCACTCTGTTTCTTAAAAATGAGCATGTTTGTTTCATTATACATCAAAATCTTTTCAACATGGAATTAAATGTTCGTGTTTCTTATTTCAACGGGACGCTTGAGTGTACAGTGCACAGTACATTCACAGTAGCTCACAAAAGAGTGTACAGTATCTCACGAAAAGGAGAGGGAGTGTGTTGGCAAATATCAGCACACAAAAGAAAGACTGTAGATCAAAGGCTATTGAGAAACTCTTTGTATGTTGTAATTTCAAAGTAGTACACACTCATTATGAAATTTACAGTGTACTGCCTAACCAAACGGCTGAAACTGTGTTGCATACTAGTCATGAACAGTGTAACTAGTTCATTCCATTCCATTCCACTATTACAGCGTGACATGGGAATAGGTCAGAGTAATGTAGAAAAGACAAGATTGAATATCTGGACAGTAACGTGTAAATGAGAGATACCTCAGAGGAAAGAAAAGGATGGCTGGGCCCGCTAATTGTCAGGTAGGTTTCACTGCCTCCTGGGAACTGGCAAAAAGAGAGCACAGTAAATATGTATCTGTTCATCAGTATGAGGAAACTCCAAATACATATTCGCGCACACAAAAACATTTTTCAGACCTTACCAAGGAAGCACCACTCTTATACATTCACAACAATGCAACTGTTTCCAGAGTAAGAACGGAGAAATTCGAAAAGATTTTTCCCAAATTTTGAAAAGAAGTTCCCAACGTGCTCTCTAAAAATAATGTCAAGCAAAGCAGAATCTAAAAGGCCTAGTTAAAGACATATGAACTTTAACATGTTCAAAATAGTTTAGTATACTCCCGAGGATTAAACTGGTTACTGCCAACAAACCCTTCAAAATTGTCTGTGAGTAAGTTTCAAGTACAAGGGACTAAGCTCACCTTATTACCGGAATCATATCCGTTGTAGGGCTGGGAATCCAGGAACTCTGAATCGACCGGCTGTTCAGTCCCGGCCGACAGATCCGAATAAAAATTTAGGTCCATGAAAATGGAAATTGAGTTGAAAATAATATTTGGCACCAAACTGTATTTAGAACCTGGCGATCAGCAGAACTTCTGATCGGTGAAATTTAAGATGGATCTAACAACGACAGCTGCTTGAGTGGGCAGTCAACACAGGGTTAACTTTCCAGCAGCCGAGTCTTCAAATGAATTAGCCAGGACACTTCTGGAGTTAGCCAAATCAACTTAGCTATAGTTACTAACTACTTTCATATGGAACATCAGAGCCTGTTCATAGCTTTCCTATACTTGCATAAAGACACTAATCTCAAACTACTACTGTCCTTAAACTGTGCTCCTAAACTTGTATACGTGCACAAGGCATAGATTTAAACGGAGCAATATTCAGTATCCCTCAGAGCAAGATTAAGTAACGCTACCTCACCCGACTACTGAGATCAGTCCTGTCTTCGTAGTTCACTCAAAATCAGCAAGCATGCTGCCAGATCAGCGATAAATGTAACTACAAAAACTTGTCAGCAAATCATTTAATCATCAAGGGATACGCTTATTACAGAAATGCAGAACACTGGTAGCTAATCTGTCAGCAACATTAGCAGGCAGCCACCTAGTTAGCCACCGTTGGGCACATTGTTGACTGGTAAAACATAAAAAGGACTGCCGCTGTGATGAATTTCAGGCTAAATAACTGATCATCTAAAGTATTAAAAATAAGATGCTGTTATCTACTCGCACAATATCATACAGAAAGTAATTTAGCTCTAATGCAGAATCTTGCGGTTATTCCGGCTGTTGTGCGACCAGGTCGTCATCCTTCTGAATGAGCGATTATATCGTCGATCGGTATTACTGTCTGTAAACTTGCCAGGCGTTCTAGTCAAACACACACAAACATTTGACTTGATGGTTTGTTGTTGGGACGATGGTATAACTCTACTACTAATTTTACAAATAGTAATAACAGCGGTGAATTTTTGTTCATGGTTTATAGTGCATTTAGAAAGAGACAGTGTTTCTACAAACAGTGCAAAAGTTAAAGCTGTGGTAAGAATTTAAGTGGAAACTGAAGCAGGCTGTTTTTAGCTAGTTATCATTAGCGTACCGGATCTGATAAGCAACAATAAACACTTTAAGATATGGTAATAAAAGCTACATTTATTGTATTTTGGGGATGTATTCTACTACCCCCTCCCCCCCAATCAGTAATTAAGGGTTTGGCATACATATGGGGTGTTTATTGTGGTCATCAATTGTCAGCTTCCAGAAAAAAAGGAAACAGAGAAAGAGAGCAAAAAGCGCAGGCCAATCTATTGTAGTGTTTGATATACGACTAGATTAACAAAAATCGTCTATTTATGCCTCCTTTGTGGCTGATGAGAAACCTACACACATCAGATTCGCGAGGAATTGGCTGCCACTAGTGGGCGCCAAAATAAACTGGAGGATCCTGTTACGAGTACAGATTTTCTAATTAAGCGCCTGTTCATAACCACCACTTACTTACTGGATTCGTTATGATACAAATACATTAACACCGTGTTGAAGCGGACTTTGAAGAACGTTACTGCAGACAATCTTGAGACATATATTCACTTTTAAAGCTGTTTTTATGAATACTTTAATAGATTTAGGGTGAATGCAGCCATTTTCCCACGAGATCTTCTGTTGTACTCCCACGTACAAAGTGCTTTTGTTCATGATGCGGCCTTCCCAAGAATGTGGATCCATCTAACACTGCACCTGAGATGAAGGTAATGATGAAGAGAGCATTTTGCGAGGATAAAACATTTAACTAATGGTTTCACTGAGATTCTTTTTAAACTTTCTAACTCATTCACTGAAGTTCTTCGTATGCCATGACACAAAACACAGAAGACTGAACTGCCATGGTAGGTTGCTGTTATTCATATTTATATCACAGAGACAGTTGGAGTCAGCTTGTAAAACAGGAATAAACTCATTATCTTTGCATCATTTTGCAGGCAGTCAACCAACTCTACATAATACAATACACCCATCTGTCTAACTCTTGTTTCAGTAACTAACCCTTAACCCACCCACCCCAAATCCATCCCCCGACTCCTGAAAGATATTAATGTACATCCAAAAAATGTTCTGTTCTTCACTGGGTTGACTGTGCACAGGAGTGGCCACCACGTTCCAGTCTGAGGCGACACAATGAGTAATTTAACCTCCAGCACTATGTTAAACTGGCAGTCCAACCTGGACTCACATCATCGGTTTCCCCCTGCAGCTGCAGAGGGGATGGGAATGAAGGCTGCATGGGGACATGGGACACAACGAAGAACATACATTTAAATCAACAAAGGGGGACTGAGGGGGTTTGGCTGGGTATGGTGTAAAGAATTCATTACATAACTGAAGGCTATCAAACATACAGTTCATTTTTCAAAAAACTAAAATAAAACAATCCCATAGAAACATCTGAAGGAAAAAAAAAAAAATCCATAATTACGCAATACTTAAAGTAATAACAATAATGATAAAAATAATAAAGGCTGAAAGAATACAATAAAATGAAAGAATGTCATGATTTTCAGGGACTACATCGAATGCGAGAGACTTGGTCAATCCTCTGAGCTTGAAGACGTGTCTGAAGTTTTGGGTGCCATGATGACGTCGTCCAAAATGGCCTCCTGGTCGGAGCTTTCGTATCCGCCCTGTGACAAACTGTCGCCTCCGTCCATTTCCAACGCGCCGGCCTCCATCTTCACGTCAAAGGTAGGTGTCAGGAAGTGGTGAGAGGAAGTGAGGTCGCTGCCGTCCTCCAGGTCTTCGTCCTCCATCATGTAAGCCCCGTCAGATACCAAAGTCTCGCCTTCACCTCCCCCGAGGAGAGGGTCATCAGGCTGGGCTGTGGGGACGGTGAGGTAATGCCGGCTTTTCTTGGGGATTGCAGAGTGCTGGTTCAGGAGTCTGTGATGGAGATGCTCTGGCAAAAAGCCCTGAGACCACAAAAAAAAGAGAGAGAGAGAGGGAGGAGATAACGAACCGCCTTAGTACATTTCAAAATTCAACTGATTTAAAGTAATGTGAATGTACAATAAATTTAAGAGAAGACAACAGGCAAGGGATTTCCCTGCCGCAGTCAGAGAGCCTTTAAATTTGTGGAGAGTTATCTGTGAACGTTAAGGCTCTACTCGGGGGACGGGCAAGTCTCACTCAACTAGACCTGAGAAGAATAATGTGCGGGTGGGATACAGTGCAACTTGGGCTTTTGAAACCAAGGAGGAAACAGGCCAAACACAAGTTCATCCAAGGTTTTTCTTCTGGATAATCATGCATAAAATATGGACCTACCGAGCTGCGAACTGCCTCAGACCAGTCTGGTGCCACAGCGTGGTGTGGGTTCTCCTCCAGGTACTCCTTTAGGTCCTGCAGCAGAGGTCCGTATACTCCTCCAAACTGACAAAGAGCCAAAAAGCGCGAGTATTGAACCAGACAGCACTCCAGTAAGAAGATGACACAGCTCAGAGCACACAGATAAATCAATGATCTTGTATTGTTCAGAACATAGGAGCGCTTCCCATACTAGATCTCTGAGGCTAAATTACCATATATTTTTAAAAACATTCTACAATTGTAATCATCATGTTTTTATTTTTTCCAATTTTTGATTTTAGACAGACAATGTTCAAACAACTGATATCTATAAGTATGGCATGATATTTTGTTACATTCCAAGTCTTTTCAGCTTTATATAAAAAGATTTCCCATGCCCAGATTCTGCTGTCTCTTACCTTTTTGCCTGTTCTCATGTCTATAACTTTCACCCTCTCACTGCCGGTTAGTGCCACACCCTTCTCTGTCCTCTTCCTCCTCCTCTTCCTTTTGGTCCTGTTCACCAGCAGCTGCAGCACAAAAGATGATGTGTGAGACGTGACACATAACTCAAACAATTTGATCTTTCTTTCTCAAAATGGATCGTTAAAATAAGATCTAATTTGAGGTGATTTTCCAAACTTTCAATAAAGTGCCATGAAAGACAGCTCTTGTAAGAATAACGGGAACGAAATATATAAGACTGAAAATCAAAAGATGTTTTTCTTTTAAAGATTATAAACAATCCAGAGGCTGTATGTCCGGGCAGTTTTTCAGTCTGATGACAGAGAAGGTAAAATTGAGTTTGGAGATGATGTATACTAAAAAAAAAATGTATCCTTTAATGTGCCCTTACCTCAAGCATATCCCCTTCTACCTCATAGTCTGGGTTCTCCTTAAGCCAGCTGGGTAAGTCTCTCCTCCGGGGAGCATGGAGCACAGATACACCTGCCTCTCCATCTGCCAGCTGACAAAGACACAACACCGTCTATAACTGTGTCTATATGCACTTTTGTTTCACTTCAGAGACATCCTATAAACCTGTTTAGGAACGCCAGTCGATGCGGTTTACACACACACATGGGTCTGAGGGCATTCATTATGGGCATTCTCTTCATTTATTTCTCTATTCACAGTTCTGTCCCTGTGAGTGTGTTGGTGTGTGACTGAGCAATTATGTACCTCCTGGTCTTTGCGCCTTTTGCGCCCACTTCCTTCTCCTGCTGATCCATTGGGGAGCAGCGCCTGTTTGGAAAATGTCAGCTTCAGCCCCTCCTCCTACGGAGAAAACACAATCAAGAACAGAATGTGAGAGCAAGTGAGACAGAGAGAGAAATAGTGTGGCATGATTTAATGTTGTTCATGGTTTGAATCCTTTCTTAATTCGACTTGCTCTCTCACCTTCAGAAGTTTGACAGTGAACTCAGTATCCTGTCCTTCTCCACTTTCTCCAGCGGCGCTGTTGCCCTTGCGAGCGACCCTGGTGTAGCCCATCTCATTGCCTACGCCCAGCTCATCGGAGGCCGGGTGGAGCTGTGGGTCAGAGATGTATCGCCTCCCTGAAGGCCAGTGCCCCGTCAGGACCAGAGAACACAGGTTGTCCAGTCGGTTTATCAGAACGCGGTCCTAAAGAAAGACAGAACCAATTCAGTTTCAGTTTACACTGGTCCATTCTAAAACCGTCTCTCGCTCGTTCATCATCGTCTTCAATTCACAGAGTTTGCACGCATGCAATCAGGGGTCACTATGCTGTCGGAAGACCGTGGAGCCTTTCTAATCCAGCCGTTTTCAAAGATTTGAGATATGCAGATTTAGCTCTGCGCCCTTTGCTCACCTTCGGCCAGTCCACTCGGAGGGGGTCATTGAGAGATTCAGGCGGAGCACCATCTTGGGAAGGGGTGAAGGAAAGCACGCTGTTCTCTTCATCCATGTCACACATTTTCATAGCTGCTGTAGAGAGAAAGGACAGAAAATAAAGAGGAAAAAAAAAGACTAAATGAGTCACACAGTGCTCCATGTTTATCCTAAGTCAAATCCCCTGACACTCATTCCTTTGTTCCCGGTCCACAAAACAGCGCCGGCTGAGTTCAGGCTAAAGGCTGTTTAAACATGACAGCAGGGTTACTGAACACTGGCCCTCAAACCTGAAGTTTGTTTCATGCCTTTAAATTAGAGACTGACGTCTACCAGGTGTATTTACTCTTCAGTGGATAAATAACACAGTGGTTGCAAAGTACATAAACCACAGTTAGGAGGAACACAGTCACTAGCTATGTAATGAGGGAGATGAGAATAAAACACATTTGCTTTAAAAAAAAAAAAAAAAAAAAAAAAGCCAGTAAGCAAACCAAAGTCTCTCACCCTGCTCTCTCTCTGCATCACTGTCTCCGCTGTCCTCCGAGCTGCCTGATCGACGGGAGGACGTAGACGAGTCCGAGTCCGAGTCTGAGTCAGAGTCAGACGGGCCTTCTCCTCGTTCTCCTCCTTCTTTTCTTCCTCTCCCCCTTGGCCCTCTCCCTCTGCTCTTCTTCCAGCCCCAGCCAGCCTGCCCCCTGCCTTTCCCCTCAGGATGAGACAAGGGTGTGGCTGGCGAGTCCGACTGGCTTAGAGACTCCATCCCGAGCAGGCGGGACTCCTCCTCTAACCCTTCCTCCTTGACGGTGGTCTGCTCCTGTAATTGGCCTCGGGGTTGGGCGGAGGAGGGCTGCGCCTGCTGGTTCTGGAGGTAGTCGAGCCGGGCCTGGCGGAAGGAGAACTGCGGGTCGGAGAAGATGGAGAGCTCTGTGCGGCTAACGCCGTGGCGGGCGGCGCCAAGCAGAAGTTCGTGGTCGTGCTGTGGGCTGCTCCACCAGGTGGGCAGGTCGGAGCTGGGTGGAGCCAGGGGGAGTCGTTCCTGCAGGGCTGGGTGGGGAAGCACACGCTCGCGCAGACGGGACAGGAGGCTGATGCGGTAGAGGGTGCGAGAGGCTCGCTCTTCCGTGATGGGGGCCAGAGTCTGGGACAGCTCCGGGGAGTCTGAGAACAAGAGATGAAGAATTCACATTCACACCAAAGGTTCAGCAGCCGCCACTGTTATTCAACAGCTATTACATTATTTATTAAGGTACCCAACTATATTTCAGTGCAATGATACATCCCGAGGCAACATCCATTATGCATCAGTTTAGTGAATTTTAACAAAGGAACCAACCATGAAAACACAATAATGTTTGAAACTAATGTACTTCCGTCGGTGTCGGACCACTCAGACGGCTGCGGGCTCATCCTTTAACTGTTGAGTCTTACCCTCTCCACGCGCTGGTCGCAGGTGACACACTTTGCGACACATGGCCATGAAGCAGCGGAAGTATCGGGTCAGGCTTTCGTCGGTCTTTTTGTCCAAACGGGCGAAGGTGCGGAATCGACTCCATTCCATTTCGGCCTCTTCTCCCTCAGTAGCACCGGATTCACTCTTTATCCTCTCCACCCCAAACGTGGAAACCACTCGATAAAAATCACACTCCTCTCTTCGCGTCCACCTAGAAAAAAAAATAAATAAAAAATAAGATAATCTCACGTTGAGGGTCAGATCACAGACAGAGAAAGGCGAACGGGACTTTCTTTTGGGGGCACATGCTGGGTTTTTTGACGTGTACCTCTGTTGGCGCTCTTGCCGAGCTATCTCTTTGAGTTTGGTGGCTTGTTCACAGCGCCGACGCCGCCTGTCTCCTTTCTCCGCCGCTTCGATTTTGAGCTGCTCCCTCCGGTAGCTACGCTGGTAGGCTGTGATCAGCCGACGAAGCCGCGCCGTGAGCGACGAGCTCGTCGGCCAATAACAGGTCCCCATCTGCCCTGAAGACGGCCCCTCCGCGGTCACCGGAGCGGAACGATCCTCCACGGAAATTTCGTTTTCATTATCGGGTGTCATAGAGTCACTCTGAGACAATCAGTAAAATATTAAATCTGTTAGTCAGGGCAGGGCATTTTCAGATATCATGGTCTTTTATAGCAAACATTCAATTGTCCTTTTTAAAAAGATATTAAATAGCAGTTAAATGTTACAAATGACTTTCCCCTCATACATACTTACAACAGCACTCCAACACTCACCGCCTCATATAATTCCTTTGTGTGCCTGCTCACTGGTTTAAACTCTGGGTCCTCGGAATACTTATCATAGTCCCCTCTAAGACACAGAGGAAGAGTACAGGCTGTTAGCATCACCTAATAATCAAAATTTGTCTCCATATAACAATTGCCTCTGAGAAAAACTAGTACTTTTTATGTCATTTGGGACTTACCCATCACCCAGTTCTGCATCCGCTGAATGCTGCTCTGCATCTATGGCCTGGTCGTCAGGACGACCGCATCGCTCCAAGAAGCACAGACAAGGATCCGCCCGCATGGTGGAGTACATTTCATATCCTGACGGAGCAAGACGAAGAGCAAGTTTACAACAGACGCATGCAAAAATCAATCGCTCCACAAAGCACAAATTCACAAAATATGCAAATGAATCCGTAAACAACTGTCATCTTTTGTTTGCTTCTGACTGTGCACATGGCTGTAAGGTATCATTACCATGTTTGAACACTCCAATGAGCAGAGAACGGTCAGCATCCGAGTCCCACCAGCCAGACGGCACATCCTGCTGCTCCATCTCAGGCAACCAGATATCAATATCCCTGCAGCAGACAGAGGGCGTGATGCAATTTTAAGCACCTGCACAATTCAGCAAACAGCGCTGGCTTTAGCGTAGTTTCAGTGGTCTGACGGGAAATTGTTACCTGGCGTCAGCTCCGTTTAGAACAGAATCAGCGTGATCACCAATGACTTCCTGTCTCAGATAATACAGCATACGTACTCGTAGCAACACCCTGACAACACAGAGGGAGGGAAAGAGGCGACATTACACATTAATATCACAGTTTGCGTAGAGATGAGCAGCGCGTCTGGACCCTCATGGGGACGCGGGCGGTATGAATTGGACCCTCACTTGTTACACTGGTGTTTTAAGTGCTTGCGGTAACTGTCATCCAGCAGCAGAGAGTCAGGATTGTACTTGCGGATCCACTCCACCTTCTGAACGTCAAAGGAGCTCTGAGCCTTCACCCTCTTTCCCTTTCTGCCACGAGGTACGGGAATGGACAGACCTGGGAACAGACGGTAGGGCTTAAAAATCCATGCACTCCTGATGATAGAAACTGAATATGGTTTGAAGCATGATGGAGAGGAAGTTAGTGCGTTCTTTACCGGAATGGTTGAGGAGGGCGTGCGGAGCTCTGCCGTTTTCCGGAGGTGTGATGAGTTCCCAGATGAAACTCTTGATGTTTTCGTCGCCACGGTAATGTAACAAACAGAAGACCAGGATAACCCTGCAGATGGTCTCCACATCCTTCTCACCGAGGCGACGCTTGCATCGAGCATGGGCCAGGATGTCCCGCCAGCGCCCCCAGCTGGAGAAAAAGAGCAAATATCAAGGGACCTGAGCAGCAACCTTAGAACAAAAACATATTGAAACACACTACAAACGTTTCGTTTTTTTTAACATTTTACCAATCCCAGTCTGTCTGTCTAGCCAATAAAAGAGAAGATGTTGTACCCATAGACCAGGAGATGTTTCTCCACTCTGAAGCAATCCGTGCGCCCGTAGCCGCCACCAGCCTGTCGCTCAGAGCGCCGAGCTGCGCGTGCCTGCCGGGAGTTGACGGGCGGATACTCTTCGTCGCTGTCAAGGTCAGAAAGGTCACCGCCTTCCCCTCGCAGAGAGGAAAACTGACGAGTCTGCTTCCTCACTCTGGGCGTGTCAATCACAAGCGTGTTCTATGGAAGAATAAGAACATGGATGAGAAGAAGAATAAGATAACAGTCAGTGGACTGTCACAGAAATCAGGTAAAAAAAAATGAAGGAACATTCATGAATCAGGCCAACAGTTCAATGTGAAAGCAAAGCTCAGATTACAATAAAATAAAACTGTATCGATTCTCCACAGGAAATGAGAATAAGTTTGAAAATCACCTTTCTGTTGATGCTGTCAAAGTCGATATCAGCTTTCTTGGCCCACTTCTGCCAGAACTCCGGGTCATCCAGTGCAATGTCAGTACGGTTCTCAGATGCTACAAAGCTGGCCTTGGAGAAGGTTGAACCTTTTCCTTCGCTTTCAATGGTGATGGTGGTGGCTCTTCTCTGGAGGATCTGATCAATGTCCTCCTCACAGAAACGGCTTCCCTCGTCATTCTCATCCATTATAGCCGCATAGGCACCTTTCCTCAGCAGATCCTCAATCTCCTTCTTGGAAAACTGCTGGATCTGTGAAAATATGTACTTAAAGCGTTATACAATGTACCCAAGTTTCAGTAAAGTACAGACAGAAATGACTTTCCTGCCAGTTTCCACCAACATTCCAGTTCTTTCCTGCCAGTTTCCACCAACATTCCCGACTTTTCTCAGCGTTTCATCTCTTATCTTTTTCAAACGGCATGTCAAAACAAACTGATTAGAGAAGATGGTTCCCCGTGAGGCCTCACCCCATTGACGTTGCTCTCCTTGTTGCCACTCATACTTTGCAGCACGGCTCTGTCCAGCCCCAGTTTCAGACTGGCTTTGTCTAACATCTCCCTCTCGTAGGAGTTTCTGGTGATGAGACGATACACCTTCACTGCCTTTGATTGGCCAATGCGGTGACAGCGAGCCTGGGCCTGCAGAGGGAGAAGAATGGACATCAGGAAAAGAAGCAAGAAAGGAGGGAACTGGGGAAACGAAAGAGAAAGAGAGGAAAAGAGAGTAGAGTAAAAGAAAAGATGGCCATGTTTTGTCTCTCACCTGGAGGTCGTTTTGAGGGTTCCAGTCAGAGTCAAATATGACACAAGTGTCAGCAGCTGTCAGGTTTATGCCCAGGCCTCCCGCACGGGTGCAGAGCAGGAAGACAAACCGGTCTGAGTCCGGTTTACTGAAGCGGTCAATCGCAGCTTGACGTAGGTTTCCTCTTACTCGACCGTCAATACGCTCATACAGGTATCTACACACACACACAAACATGAAGAACAGACAAACAGAACAGTTACCAGTGCTGCTCTTCCACTGAAACACACCGCTCTCAGTGGGTGCCTTATGATACTGCTATACCTCACTTACAACACAAACGTTATGTTCACCATCGAAAAACATCTTATTTCTTGAAATCGGGGCGTTTCACTCAGACGTCATACCTCTTGTGAATGAGGTAGTCCTCTAAGATGTCCAGACAGCGCACCATCTGGGAAAAGATAAGCACTTTGTGTCCGCCGGCCTTCAGGCGAGGTAAAAGCTTATCCAGCAGGACCAGCTTGCCTGCGGAGCGCACCAGTGCCTGCAGGTGAAAATCTGGAGCTGTGGGGTCATACACTTCCCTTAGCTCTGCTACAATCTTCTCCTCTGCCCCTGCACGTACACACACACACAGAGAGAGAGAGAGAGAGAGATCAGGTTATATGAAGTTAACTTGTAAGTCTAAGATCTTTATTCGTCTCTCCACCACGGTTAAAAACCAAGCACATTCCGTATAAGCGGGTTTATGCTGGAGGTTATGAACTGAACATGCAGACAAACAGACAGTGCTGAAGATGATAGAGGTAGTGTAACGCGGGAGTGTCAGGCACCTGTGATGAGGTACGGATGATTACAGCACTTGCGGAGTTCCATCATGGTGTTGAGGAGATTTGGGACGTTGCTGTTTTGAGACGCGCCCATGCTGAGGAAACTGAAGTTACGCTCCAGGATTGCTCTATAGTACTTCTTCTGCACATCAGTCAACTCCACCTGTTTGACAAAAGGTTTAAAGTATTTACATGAAACATAGCACTAGACTGCTGCACAATGACTTATATGTTAGATTTTTATATCCGTGTGTGTGTGTGTGTTTGGGTGAATGTGTGTGCAATTCTGTATAAATATGTTTACAGTATGGTGTGTTCACAATATAGATAAATGTCTCAGAGCAATACTGAATTACTCATCCCCTTAGTCACCACTTTAATCATCTAAGGAGGCATGTGTTAAGAGAGGAATCCCACACATACTTCAATGATGGTCTCCTGCTTTGGAGCAAGGTTCTTTTCCACATCTTCCTTCAGCCTACGCAGCATCATGGGTTTCAGAATGGCCTGCAGTTTCTGAACCTGGGAGACAGACACAAAAAAAGAAAAAAAAAAGCCATGAGCTACGGTGAGGCGCTGAGTGCGGTGTTTACGGTAACAGAGCCGCTGCACTTGTTTGTGTACACACGTACCTGCTCTTCTGTTTTGAGGTCACCGAACTCGCGCAGAAACTCTGTCTCTGACGGAAACTGAGCCGGCTCGAGGAAGTGCAGCAGACTGAAGAGCTCCTCCACTGTGTTCTGTAGGGGGGTGCCTGTCAGCAGCACCTTATGCTCCTGAGACAGGACAAACCAGAGGGAGAGAGTAAGGAGGAAGAGAGGGGAAGAAAAGAGGGAAGAGAGGTGTGAGGAACAACGCATTAAAATCTTACAGACCTGCACAACAGTACATTACAGTTCACTTCCCCAAGACGACCTTACCCAAGCAACTCCTCATAACGAAACATTCCAGACATGAACCAGGGCAGTAGCATTTACACCAATTTGTTTTTTTTTTTTAAATGTTTAGAGCAGAGGTGTCAAAATCCAGTCCTGGAGAGCCAGGGTCCTGCCGGTTTTTGTTTTCACCTCTTAGGTACCTGTTGATTTTCACCTTGAAAACAGGTGGGCACGCTCTTCAGCCAATCAGAGATCGTATTCAAGTTAGTCGACAAGAAAAAAAAAGCAGGACCGTCGCCCACCAGGACTGGGTTTTGACATCCTCGATTTAGAGTCTCGGAGCAGACTCGGCAAACTTCCGTAATAAACGTAACAAGCCGCTCACCAGGTCCAGCATCTTGAGGCTGTCAAGTAGTTTGCAGTTTCTGTTCTTTAGGCGGTGAGCCTCGTCGATAATCACACAGCGCCAGGAGATCTCCCTCAGCTCAGGACAGTCAGAAAGAACCATCTCGAACGTGGTGATAAGAGCATCAAACTTATAGGCCCCTGGGATCAGGTGTCCCTACACAGAGAGAGAGAGGGCAGGATCACGTTACCATTACACACAGCCATCGGCGAATGCGAAACACGCACATTACAGCATGCAGTAATCCTCAAGCGTGCACACATGCAGACGCACGCACGCGCACACACACACACACACACACACACCTTGTCATCCTTGCAGTACATCTCGTACTGTTGGATCATCTGTCTGCTGGCCAGGCTGCCGTGATAGACAATAGCGTTCATGTCCGTCCAGGTGGAGAATTCTCGCTCCCAGTTAGTGATGGTGGACAGAGGTGCGATGATGAGGAAGGGGCCCTGAACTCCGGCAGCAAACACTTCAGACAGAAGAGCGATGGACTGGATGGTCTTCCCCAGACCCATCTCATCCGCCAGGATACAGTTCTGCCTGCGAGGTGAACCATGGAAGAGGAAGCACACGTAAGTTCAAACCAAACAGGTAACTGTACATGCAATTGCATGTTTGAAGTTAGGGGACTGTCGGTTTTCACGAGCAGCGTCACACGACCTTTGCCAGTCCGACTGATTAAAATTTGTAAAATATCAACCGAGTATCAAATTTTAATCGATGAACTATTCCTGTATGTAGCTTTGTCTATCCCTTGTTATCTG
The DNA here is from genome assembly GCF_902362185.1 of Chanos chanos. Taxonomy (NCBI): domain Eukaryota; kingdom Metazoa; phylum Chordata; class Actinopteri; order Gonorynchiformes; family Chanidae; genus Chanos; species Chanos chanos. The sequence continues at coordinate 10,954,794 of NC_044499.1, forward strand.
GGTCAGACCTGTCCCACACTTACCTGTTGTACCAGTTGAAGAGGAGCCAGTTCACCCCCTCGAGCTGGTACTCTCTGAGGGTGTTTCCACTCTTGTATTCTCTGGACTCCTCCAGCTTTTTCCAGGCACTCGCAGGCGGCCGTGGCTAAGGCGAAAACAGAGAACTGGCATTCAAAAATAACTCATGCTGAATGGACAGGTTATAAAAAGAAAAAAAAAAAAAAAAGACTAAATGTCAGCTTTTTTTTGGGGGGGTTAGATAAAACACTGGCGGTTATGAAGGAACGTATCTGTAAAAGCCTCTGTCTTCACATTGGGCAGATCAGAGAACGTTCACGACAGCAAATATTGCCGACAGATTCGGCCTGTTCTCCTAGACGGATGTGAGACAAGCGCTCACCGTTCGTTTGAGCCGTGCCTGACGCGACTCAATCTTTTTGTACTCTTCAATCTTGCCCTCGTCGATGTCTTCTTTCAGCTCCCAGGTGGCATCTTCATAAGGCAGAGAGCACCACTTCACCAGGTAATACACCACCGGCTGTGAATGTGACAGACGGCAGGAACATTCAACACACGCGCACTGTTTTCAAGCAGGCATCAGATTTAGGTTGGATGACAATCATATGAAAACCAGAGTGTGAAAATGGAAAGCAGCTGCAGTCATCTTATTCCTCACCTCTCCGTTGTCTTTGTCAACACTGTGTGACTCATCTAGGATGCGGTCCACCTCCACATAGTCTGGGTTAAATGGCTCCTCATCCTGAAGGTCACAGAAGGTCAGAGGATTTAAGAGGAGTTACTCATTTCTCCTGACCAACAACTTTAACTCATGGAAAGCCTGGAAGAAGCTACAGTCTCAATTGCTATCGCCATTTACTGAAAACAAAACCAAAGTTTTGAACGCCTATTTAAGAAATGACTAAAGCGGCTGAAAAAAAAAAAATCAGGAAAAACTGTATTTGACTCTGTATCAATTGTATTTATTTGTGCTTGTGTGCATCCTACTCCCACCTCCTGGAAAAGATTTCTCATCTGTGCGTGTTTGGTCTTGAATCTCTTCAGTTTCTGATGGATCCTCTTATCTCTCTCCAGCTGTTCCAGAGTGGCCCACTCACAGTGCATATAGGAACTAAAAAAAAAATTTAAAAAATAACAAACAGATACATTACGCATGTACCTTCACACCCAACACAAGTATAAATTAAATTAAACCGAACGAAAAGCTCAATACGTACTAATTTTTGTACTTGACAAAGAACTCCTCCACATTGACAAGCTGTCCTGGCGACACCTGGGTCAGAGAGAAGAACATGGTTAGAAGCAAGACTCTTTAAAAACAGACACGGTGAAAACACAAGTTAAGTCTGTGGGATGTTTCTGCACAGATATTCACCTCCTTCTTGGTCAGTCTCATTGCCAAAACTTTATCCACGATCGCAGCATCTTCCTCGCTTGGGTTTTCCTGAGAGACAGTCAAGAAGAACTCAGGATGAATCCAGCATAACAGAAAACTTGAGTATAAATCAGGATGGATTATTCCCCACTTCCCCATTTTCAGTCATATTAAACCTTCCACATGTTTGCTTTATTCGCATTACTGTAGCAAAAGTACATATAGTAGAGACTGGATGCTCTGAATAGCACAGGTGACCCAATTAAGTCTGGTGAAAATGGTTGCTACAAAAGAGAAAAAAAAAAAAACAAAACAAAACAGAGTGGGTCCTGTTCTCTTTTTGCTGACTTACCACAAAGAACTGCATGCTGGGCAGGCCGTCGGCATCGAGCTCCTGCTGAAGCTGCATGTCGATGGAACGTCCATGTCCCGGGGTCGAGATGGACGGTGTGGTGACGTCAACGTCCTCATCCATCTCGTCCTCGTCATCGGTGATTTTGATGTCCAGGTCTTCCGTGTACTTCTTCCTCTTCACCTGACGATTAGAGCGCCTCATCTGCCGGGGCGACACAATTAGAACAAAGTCAATGTCACAGTGCCACCGTGACCCCCACACCCTCGTGGACCAGACAAAACGTGTAAACCTTTTTCGAAGAGTGATGGAGCACTGCTACAACACGGCACAATCTAATCTCACTGCAGCAGTTTCACCAGAGGCATCATTCTGATGTTATCTGTTGTGTGTTGGGTCACTTGATCTAATGTTGTAATGATGAATAATGTAATGTGGTGCTGAAACAGAGCTGCTGATGTCACGGCAGTTAAATGCCCAGTTAAGAGAGGAGGTACCAAAGTTCTCATAGAAGGTTTTAAGAGCGTGTCTCACCTGGGACATGTCCTCCTCCAAAGTACGCGGGGAGGCCGGGGGGCTGAGCTCCCCATCAGAATGGTCAGATGATGCGTTTCTCTTCCTCTTCTTCCCACCAACTGGAGTTATGGTACTGAAGGCAGGCATAGGAAGAGAGGGAGGGAAACAGATTAAGAGAGAGATATAAAAGAGGTATCACAGATTTATCACAGGAAGTGATAAATGGGGAGAAAAACATTAAAATTGAAAACTAAGTCCGCCCGAGCTATACTGCACATGACGTTTCAGGCACTGTTCATTGTAGGATCATACTTGTCTATACATACAAAATGAACTTACTTGGGCTTTGTTTTGCCTTTACTCTTACTGCTTCCACTTGCGATGCTGACAGCACTGGTCGTCGCCTTGGCTTTCCCCTTCTTGTCACCGCCAGCCACTCCCTTCCCTCCTGTCACTGGAGTAGCTGGGCTCTTCTTCTTACTTCCTCCTCCCTTCTTCTTGGCCCCAGCAGCACCTGCAGCACCCTCCACGTCTGCGGAGGTCTCCCCGGCGGGCAGCTCGTCCTGGTTGAGCACGCGAGGAATGTTCCTCTCGCCCCGTGCTTTGGCTCGCGCGATGGCCTCCGCCACGATGCGGTTCGCTTTCTCTTGCTTGCACAAAGTCTCCACCCGTCGCAGCGGCTCCTGAGCTTTGGCCAAGCGCACACCCGGAGACGCCACCGTGGTGGTGGTGGCCACAGCAGCGTTACCAGCAGCTGAAGTATTGATGACTTTCACCACAGAGACAGCGCCTCCCGTACTAGAGGCAGCACTTGTCTGAACAAAGAAAAAGAGAATCAACTTATAGCGCTTGACAGATTTTGAAATAGCTGCACACTGCTGTACAACCAGAAAAGATAGAAACAGATGATAGACCAGACCAGGCAAGACAGCATAAGGACTCTTCAAATTGAAACAAGGTCGCTCTTCTAGTCCTCTTAAGTGCAAAACCTAAGCTATGCTGTAAATATGTGTTTTTGTCATGTAACTCCTTGAGTAAGCTCTATGGTGCTGCTGAGATGTGCTCCTACCTGTGGTTGGAGCAGCAGTTTGAGAGGCACTGCTAGTCTTTGTCCTCCCTGGCCTTGAGAGATTTGCACCACCTGTGGACTACCAGTGTTGGGTGCTCCTGACACCAGCTGAAACTGAGGACATTATAAAACAATTAAATAAGTGCTAGGGAAGAAGTGGAGTTCAGCTTCATAGTGTTAAAGTGATTGACAGTCTGCTCATGACAAACTTTCTTCTCATTGCTACTGTGTGCACTTCCCAAATGAATCATTATATTACATTCAAAAAAATGAAATATGAACATGTAAAGAGCACATGAAATGTCATTCTTATAGAGTATGAGATCTGAGGGCCAAAAAGCTTGTATTTTTCTTACAGAGCATGGATTGCTCTCACACTAACCTTGGCCCCCTGTTGGTTGGGTTGCTGTTGAACTTGTAACTGGATGGTCAGTACTTTTGGCTGTGTCCCCGTTTGTCCTGCACGAGCCTGGGTAAGAGCTGCCAACTGGCCTCCCTGCAGCACAAGCTTCCCTGGAAGAGACCCCAAAACCAGCCTGGGCTGCTGGCCTTGTTGCCCTGCTGCTGCAGCAGCTGTGCCCCCTACTGTTACTGTCCCGGCCTGAGCTGCCCCGCCCTGAGTCGGCTGCTGAAGCACCAGGGTGATCCTCTTAGCCTCACCCTGAGAGTAGAGCAACAACAACAAAAAAAAAATGATACAAACCAAACACATAACACAAAGACAGAAGAAGTATGGATAAGATGTGCAAATATTTTCTGCCAACAGACAAACAATCAGAAAAAGTCCATTCATTCTTACAATAACTCATTCAAAAACAGAACTCACCTGTTGAGGAACTGTTGAGAGAGTAACTCCTTGTGGTCGGACCGCCGTTGTCGTCCCAGCTGAGGTAGCAACCTGCGCCTGTGCCGGTGTCTGCACTGGCGCCTGCAGTGATACCTGCGTCTGAGGCTGCATCTGGACCTGTGTCTGCACTTGTGCCGGTTGTGCTTGTGTCTGGAGCTGCACCTGTTGTACCTGGGTCTGTGTCTGAGTCAGCTGAGCCTGTGCAGGTATCTGCACCTGCACAGGCTGCGTCTGCACCTGTGACTGCGTCTGGGGCACAGAGGTCAGCAGAACCTGCTTCAAAGGTCCGTTCGGCGTCTGCACCAATCTCTGGACCCCAGTTCCAACTTTCACTTGTCCCTGTCCGGGGGACGCCGCATTTAAGACAGTTCCTCCAGAAACGATAGACATACCAGGTCTGAGAGGGGTTCCAGTCAAAACCCTAGCGATAGTAACCTTCCCTGTGGGAGAGCCAGTTGCTCCAGCAACTCCCTGCAGCACCTGGGCCTGACCTTGCGGGCCCTTCAAAATGACAATTTTAGGGGCTGTCTGTCCAGCTGCCTGCTGAGTAACCGCAGCAAGCTGCTGTGGTTGTAGCTGCTGTGTGGTAACTTGAGAGCCAGAAACAGGAACGGCAAGGGGGGAACTAAGTAGGACAGTGGCCGCACCACTGCTGTGTGTCTGAGGCACTGCCTGGACAGAGACTGGGGCCGGAGCTACAGAGGCAGCTGGAGTGACTGTGACCTGCATGGGCTGCTGAGTTTGGGAAGTCTGTGTGGGAACAGGGACCGCGGGGAGCGCCGCTGAGGCAGTGTCAGTGAGGACTGGGATGCTGGCCTCTGGCGTTGGATCTGAGGGAGGGTCCACCTGGCCCAAGGCCAACTTCAAAGCTTCCTCAACTGGGTCTGAGGAGCCCTGAGAAAAGGCATCCTCTGGGAGGGCATCCAGGTTAAACAGTGGCGTGTCATCGAAAAGGTCCATGATGGGGTCTGCCATCTTGTCAGACGACTGTAAAGAGGAATGCTAACAACTAGTCCAATCTGATGAGTTTCACAGATGTCCAACAAAATCTTAAGCTGAGTCCACTCACGAGTAGAGAAACAGTCTATAGGAAACAAGAAGAAAGAACAGGATAGTAAATTTTCGATTACAAGCAAGGCTATGTAATCTATAACATACTAAATGATTTATTTAGTCATATACTCACAGAGTGATAATTTCAGAGTTCCCTGCCAAGCACTCACGTTCCCAAGGTACCGTCTGATCCTAATAAGACTGTTTATTCTCTGATTCAGTGACGAAAGAACAGATGGGAACAGGAGAGGCTGAAGCTGTGTGTGTGAAATGTGACTTATTGAGATAAAGGAGAGGAGAGGGTCTACTTGCTCAGTCTCCCTGATTCTTCACCCTCTTCCTCTCCTTTAATTTCAGTGCCAAAGTCTTGCTTCTCTGGATGAAGTGAGGTCTAAGACGCTCATCCACAAAAACACACTCTGATGCCCTAGAAAAAAAAAAAAAAGAAAATGGATTTAACGAGAATCTTAACTTGGACATGAATCCTATCACTTACTAAAATTAAGATTTTTTTTTCTGATCAGAGCAGCTCAACGGAACGATGAACAGACAGTGATGCAATTACAAACAAATTATAAGTAGTACAGCAACTACGACTGAAAACAAGAGAATACTCCTATTGCTTTTTTCAACCCAAGTCAGTATACATTTTACGATCAAATCAAGGTTAAAATCATTCGAAACCGTGGGACTGAATGAGTGTAAGAAGACGAGTTGGACCGCATCAAAAACATACCCTACATTCATTAAAAAGCGACAACGTGCCACTTTGTTGAATGAAACCATATATGATTATCTGTATTAAAGCCCAAATGACTTTTAAAAACCATGTGGGGATTACAGTAACGTGGGTGATATCCATTTAATAGTTTGCAGATGATGACTAGCAATCAAGGATAACATTCTTGGTACAAGTAGGTTTGCTAAAAACGCAAGACGCACAACCCATCAATGTGAACGTTAGCGTTTTCCACACTCATGCAACTACCTACAAGAAATGGTTGCTACTTCATCAAAGTAGATGGATATAAATCGTTATATCAACACTCCATCATTAATTACATAGTTACCACTCTCTCGTTCGGGCTCTCTTTCAATCCCCCTCATCAACAAACCGGACCAAACCAAAGGCAACGTGCTACAAAAACCATAGCATGTCTACGTACAGACATGGGTAAGGCCGCAAAGCAGTTTCGATTGTTCGGGGTCGTTTTTTCTGGGAAATAACCACAAATAACGCTACAATCCACTGTCCCAACTTTCTCAGTTATAAATTCTGGGTGCTAAATTTACCTTTGCATCGACACACATGGCTTTCTCCGTCTCACAACACTGTACGATTACAGGAAACGGCCAGCGTAGAGCAGGAACTAACATTCTTGCCAACATCAGTGTCGAAAGCATTTCCACCGAGTCCCATCCGCTTGATTATCATTGGTCCAATTTTTCACAGCATGGAATTCTCGGCAGTATCATTGGTGGAAATATTTGTCCATCAGCATGGTGTGCGGAATTACTGGGCGGGAGACGTTAATGGAGATCCGTCGAAAGGTTAGTTTGGTTGACGTCGCAATAAATGCGGCCTACTTAGCCATCTAGAATTTAAACGGAAAGAGCAACCAGATATCATAATAAAGCAATAATGGGCGTAAACTTTAATACGTGCGTATAGAATTTTTGCCGATGAATAGCATTTTTAACACCGCACAAATATTTAATTAATGTATTATATGTCAGCTTGGCTGTCTTGACATTTACTGTTTATTGATATTCTATTTGCAGGACATTTGATGATAGTTATTGTTAAAGGTGCAAAGACTGAAGTGTTTGTGTTTTAAATACAAATTGACAACGGCATAATGTTTGGTACGTATGTTAACAGAGGAAGTGCTTCTGTCTTTTTATGAGAAATATATCCTTTATTTGTTGTTTCGGTAATGTTACTGATCAGTGAGTCGTTTGGTTATTTAAATGCAGCTTGGCCCAAGAAAAAGTATTCCCTTTCTTTACACAACATGACAGATAATTTGATTTCTCTGAACACTATAAACCAAGCAGTTAAAAAAGACATTAATAAGTTGTGAAATCTTGTCCAGTTTTTATTTTCTTTTATGTAATGTATGTTGTTTGTTTGTTTGTTTGTTTGTTTGTTTATTCAAACATTATGATTGTTAGAACAGATGCAGATACATTACTCACACATAATTAAAGACTCGTATGTCACTGGATACTCTGTTTATTCCTAATCATTTATCATACAGTAGTTGCTTTACCTCTTATGGTTTGTTTGTTTCATAAAGGAAATTTTTCTATAATTAATTATTTTGAGGTGTTTAAGATTCAAATGTGGCACCTACAAGCCATCATGTTTTGTGTGTTCTCCATGTGCAATTAGCCTATTTTCTCTCTCTCTCTCAGTTCCACACAAGCCTGTGTCCTTCTTGTTTAGGGCATCAATAAGAAAACAGCCATTGCATATTTATGTGCCTTATTTATTGTACTGAATGTTTCCTTGGTTTGAAACTCATAATTGTAACCCACTTATAATTCAGCTATGCAGCTATGGTCCTATGAAACAGGAGAGTAACTGCTGATAGGCTGTGAAATGAAGGAATCCTATTTGTTCTGGAAACTGCTTTACTATTTACTACTGTGAAATCTGTTAGTTAGCACAGTAATGAGTAGGGCACAACTAATTACATCAATTTAACATTTTCACCAAGAGATCTGAGTCCTGTTTGTTATCCTAGATCAATCTTTGTATCCTCTCAAAATTTCTCTTTTCAGACTATAATGTATTGGTATTTCACAGCTCCCTCAAGCGGAATATGAGTGTACGTGTATGTGTGTGTGTGTGTGTGTGTGTGTCTGTAAACCAAAGTAGCATGACTAAATTCTTGTGACAGCCCACCATGCTTGATCCATGGGAGTCTAGTATAGAAGTGCAAGTCTGCTTGCCAATAGCTCCATCTGCTTGTGCTCCACTGGTGGTATCATGAGCTGTATCCGTTGCCCATTAAACTTATGCTAGGACCATCACCTATCTCTGCCTAACCATGCCAACACTGGTGCTGAGTGCTATATTTACAAACAGCTGCTGTGATAGCTAATATGCATCATTATGAAATACATCACAGCAGGAAAGGATAGGACAGCAGTGAAAGAAATTACTGATCCCCAAAGTATTAAGGAATGCATGTCTTATTATCTATTAACCTGTATTTTGAAAGAACTGAAATTCTTTTATGGATGATGAGTATAATTATTCAATAATTTAATATGACCATTAGAGATGTACAAACCAAATCTGTAGTGATATACATACGGCTCAACGAAAGAAACACAAGGAGGCAACACAAAGTCCAAATACTTAACAGATCAAACAAAGCAGGGAAAGTAATGTTGATTTCATGTCTCCACAAATACAAGTCTAGCTTCTCTCAACCATGCATCCAAATCAACATTCAGAAGTACAAGATGAAGACAATCAGCAGACAAACAGATATATCTGGATGACAATTATTGGCTGGGTTTGACTCATCCCTGTCAAAACAATTGGAAACAGTTGCAATTTGGAAACAATTGGAGTATTTTATCCACACTGTGTTCCATTCATCTCAGTCCTTATGCTGTGTTTCCATATTCCAGTCCTGGTGACCAGCAAGACTGTACAATTTTGCTCAAGCCAAATACTATAGCACCCATTCTACAGTCCAGGGGAGTGTTTTAGCTTTAGCTTAGCTAGAATTAAAATGTACAGTGCGGTGGATACCTGGGACTGGAATGGAAAAATATTGCTCTCCAATTTACTTCTCTTTCTCCCTCATTGCACTTACTCCCCTTTCCCGCCACAGGACTAGCTATTCACAGAGGAAACACCAGAAAGCCAGAGAAGGTTGAATACTTCCAGCCCCCCATTAGATTTCCCCTTTCCAGTTTGAGGTAGGCCTTGTCTCCCCTCTCCATGATCACAAGACCCGCATTTGTGGCTGCCTCTCGTGTCACATCCTGGTCTCCAGCAAAGGCTGAGATCATTGGCCATCCATTGAGCATCAGACTAACCTGAATGAAAGAGATAAAGGTTTATCCTCATGGCATTATGTAAAACAGCATTTCTAATGTCCCCCCCCCCCCACCCCCCATCCCCATATCATCAGTTTACTTTGTAAGTTTTGTATTGAGATACATACCTGTATAGTCTGTCTGTTGTAAGCCTTCACCACATGAAAGTTGAAACTGTAAACACCTCTCCTTGGAGCCAAGAAGACACTACTCTCTTGGTCAAAATGACCACCCACGTTCACCAAAATCTGAGACAAAACACAAACAGGATAATTATAGTGCTCTTGAAGTGGTATCTGCCTCATACAACAATAAACATCTCAGAGTGGTTTTAACCGCCCACCTGGTCGAAATAGATGATCATGGTACGGTTGCTCATGTCAGTCGGTTCGTGGTTGGTCTGACGTGTTGCAGAGAAGGCCACACGGCCGGTGCCTGAGCGCACTGACATGCCCAGTGCATTTCCTGCTGGCTCTGAGGATGGAGTAGAATCACACACCACCAGACACTTCCCCTCCAGCACAATAGGCTCGGTATCATTCTGCCCCTTGGCCATCAGGGGTCCCCACAGGAGAAGTAGGCCCAGACATAAGGTTGAAACTCCAAACCCTGGCAGTAGGGTCCTGATTTGGCCTAAAGGTATCATTTTAGCTCCCTTTCCTCAACTTATTTATGAGAAGGTTTATAATTACTTGATTGAAGGAAAAAGTAAATGTATCAGGAACTGGAATAGTGGTGTTGAGATAAGCAAAGCAAATGTGTATTATTGGAACTTCAAGCTCTTGGCTCCTGTATATGTAAGATTTTGTAGTGATAACACCCACACTTCACCTTGCAAAAGATCAGAGAGACTTGAATTAGCCAACAGATCAAACTCTACAACAAAGAATCAGAGGAGTACACGGGATAAGAACAATACAGAGGTAAGGCGAAGCACCCACAGTTACAGAGAGACCGTAACAGTGTGTTGAGTTTACGGACGCCTCTCTATCTTTTGCCTCAATGAAATTCCTTTTCTTCTTCTGACCTTCTCTTCTCTCCCCCTCCCTCCTCTACCTTCTGTCTCTGTCACAGATTTCTCACAGATGTGTCTACTGTGACTTCCGTGCTGGTTAGTTACAGTTACTGTAAGAGATCAAAGGCAAGGGCATTTAGAGGTTTTTGAGAATTCCAATCAAAATCCATCATCATGCAGAACCTGAGAAAGAGAGAGAGAGAGAGAGAGGAAGGGGGGGTGTTGGGGGAAGGACATGAAGTAACACATTGGATCGCTGTCAACAGAGGGTGTAGTGTCCAGGAGGAAGTGAGAACAAGAGAGAGAAAAAGGAACAACTCCACTGAGAGACCATCTGTCTTTCACATGCTCCCTCTCCCTCCTGACGTTCATCCACAACATGTACCCACACTCTCCCACACCCTGACACTTGCATCACAACAACCAGCCCCGCGCTCTTTCCAGTACTGTATGCCCACTAAACTCCCAGTTGTCGTCAAAAGCACCATTCTGACATGCAATGAATTTAATATTTAGCCATTGCCCCCTTCTCTTTATTAAGTTGTAAATATTAATATCTCATACCATAGAATAATTTTATTTAGTGATATATTAAATGAAAACATCCGCATTACACCAATTCTGTTGCTGTGTGTTCTCATCAAAAACATTTCACATATCATCGATGGCCTTGCTGGTTTTCTATGACCCTGGGTTTTCTAAAAATGGTCCTGGTGAGATGTTGTCTTCAACATATGTGGACTATTTATGTTCTCTCCAAAACTGTTAACAGCTTACAACATGCATTCATATCATTTCCATTACAGGATAACACGCATTGCTTTTAACACTATAGAGGGAAATCATCTTAGATAGTCACATACTAACTTGACAACTTTAACACATTTTCTCAGTTATTTTGGCATTCGTAGAAACAGACAGTTTTAAGAATATGAGATCCAAAACATTGATTAAAAATGATTAATCAAGAGATTTGCTAAGCAGAATCTGAGCCCAAGCAATAACACGGAAAAATGAAGAAATCACCTGTCTGATGTTGAGAGCCGTTCCACTGTTTTCTTAAGTCTGCTGTTCCTTGGAGATGGAGAGCTCCACTGCACCTAAATGTTTTCTATTCTTTGTACCCTCCTCCCTGCCAAAGGAACCACCCCTTTTCCACACTGCCAGCTTATTCTCCCATGCCAAGCTCTCCTTCTTCCACATACCCACACACCCTTTCTATCTGAGGTCATGCTTATATTTCAGATATTAGCGTGGGGGAAATTCTTAATAGTAAAAAAAAAAAATAGCAATGTATTGCGATGAAAAAATGAGAAAATATTACTAATATATTTCTAATATTTCTCCTCCTTATCATCTTAATCTTAATCATGCTTTATCTTTATTATTATTTATTTTCTTAAATGATTATAATTGTCGTTAGCTGCTATTTGCGTCATTTGCTAGTCTTGCAGATTTATACTAGCAGAAGCAAGTTTCCTTGTGAACTAATAAACTGAGTCTAAGTATGACCAGACTGGGAGCAGACTATGAAGTATCTCACATTACAAAGCACACTGACACTATAACCCATTTTTTCTAAATATGTCAATATCTTTGCTAAATGTTTTTGTGATATTTCTGATGAACACTTCACAACTTATGAAAAGTAATGACGCAACTAAAATTACAGTTAACAAGTATTTCATCACCACAGCTCTTGTATGTTCATGGGTTTAAAATCTGGAGCTCCAGAAATAATTACATACAATACTTATAGATGGAGGATGATGTCTTCAACACAACTGCCTGACATGGTCTATTTTATGTGTGCTTGCTATTCTATTTCTTCTATTTTTCCTTCCAAAATTGTTTTAACTGTCTAAGAGTTCTGTGACTAAATTATGCAAGACCTTTCACTTATCATCATTTATGAAATTGCAAAGTTTTGAAATCCCTTAAGATGTTTGTTGCCAACTTGTGGAAAATTCGTAGAATACATCCTGTGTGGCAAAAAACATTTACAATTAGCAGTGCACCAGTCATAAAACATAGCCAGATATTACAGAAGCACAGGCTTCTAAACAAACTCTGAGTAAACGGTCATGAAATATCCACATCTCCACTAAAAGAAATCCTGCCTGTAGAAAAGGTGAGAGGAAGGGAAGAGGAGGGGAAAAGACGCTGATGCCATGTTCATCTGAGGGTCCAGGGCTACGTTATTACCCAGGACTGTCTCTGTTACATTTTTTTGACTATGGAGACTCTGCTGTTGAGTTCTGGTTTGTACAGGCCGAAGCCTAGGCACACAGGCTGAACAAAGGTGGTGCTGAAGTTGTGCAGTGGGATCAGAGTGGAGGATGGTCCAACTTCGGAGAAGGTAATGGAGCCGGCAGCGTAGTCCAAAGAGACGGCTACGCGATTGCCGGACATTTGAGCGGACAGACGCTTTTTTTTACGGTTGTGCCACGCAGTGAGTTTCTTATCGTGCTGTTGCGTGAGGCTCCAGGACACCTGTGTCAAGCAGTGAATCAACAATCAGTCCTCACTCAATGCAATGACATTTAAGTTTGAAAAGGAAAACTGGTAACCTTATAGTAAAAAAAAAAAAATGGCTATATTATGAAGAGCATATTGATTGAGTACTGCACCTCATTGCACCCAAAAGCAGTGCCATCTTTCCCTTTGCGTGGAACGCTGTGGTAGGTTACAGCAATATCCCAGAAGCCCTCTGCCTCCAGCTCCCAGTAGTGAGTTCCAGATGAAAAAGATTGAATGGTAACAACCTGGGACCAGTGGTCAAAGCGATCAGGGTGAGCAGAAAGAGACAAACGGGTCTTCACCCTCACTGCTGACTTTAGGTCATCAGAGATTTTCAAGAGCGGATGGGCGGAGTTTGGATCCAAAGTCAAGGGACTACTCACTGAAAAATGGAGAGCAAGGGAGAGAATATATTTAAAACCGAGTTCAGCTGTTGTCTGAAGGATGAGACTCAGGGAAAAAGTGACATCTGTAAAAAAAAAAAAAAAAAAAAGACAGAAAGAGAGATACACAGAGATCGGCGGAAAATACATGCCACACATCTGTGTTTAACATCCCCCACCCCGTTTCCCACTTGAACCAACTTGTGGTGGTACGCACAGAGGTCTCTCTTGAGTTCAACTAGGCAGCGCAAAGTTTCTGATATGAACTCGTGGTACTTGTTCTCCACGTTCTCCAGGACACGCTTTTTGTCCAGGCTTGGCAGCTTGGGACTGAACACTGGGGAGCTGAGGTCTGCAACCAGCCTGCAAGGAATGCACTGAATCAGAACCACACCATCACACACACACACACACACACACACACACACATATATATACAGAGTCACTGCACAAATGCACACGCGTCCATCACACAGGCATATTTACATGTGGGGAATATACAAGAGAGTATCGCAAAACACACACAAATAGACACACATACAAACTTACTTACTGATAGCATATAGAGGAGAATTCCACATACAAACACACAGACACACACACATGCAAGTGTTCCTACAGATGGGGAATGCACAAGTGAATATTGCAAAAATACACACACACAGGCACACACACACACACACACACATGCACACACACACACACATACAAACTTACTTATAAATAGTACACAGAAGAAGATTGCAAACATACACAAACACAAAGGTTTCCACAATTTTGCTGACACATACAGACATACACATTTGCCCATGACACAGTCATTTTTCCACTGGAGATAGAACTTACTTTGAGTCATCAGATTGAAATGCCTTTATGGAGAGAATTTTAAGGAGAGAGAAATTATTTTAGGAGTCTTGATGCATTCAGGCAATACTAAATATGTTACTGAAACTAAACAGGAGTGAAGAATTCATGAGACGTGTCTGATAAATTCTGACAATTTTTCTTTTATAGTTTGTAATCTGTTTTCTGTTGAGAGCTCAATGTTCCACTGTAATACTCAGTATGGCACCTGAAAGACAGCTTTTATAGGAAATAACAGCAGCTTCAAAACGTAAGCATTGCTAAACGTAGCACGTTTAAACAATAGCAGCTGACGGAATTGCTTTCTCATGGCTCTATCAAGAGGTGTGAACATTCTACATCCAACGGCTTAAAACAAAATATTTCATTTTTGTTTTCTCAGAAAAACACGAAACATGATACGGCCAAAAAACAAAAGAAAAAAAATCCTTGCACAATACACGTTTATCTGTTTGTTCCTCTATGTGGGTATTACTGTACGAAGGCCCCAGTGCTCTCTCTGTCTTACCCATATAAGAAGGAAGGGGTCTCTCTCCTCCAGTAAGGAGCCCAGGTAACGCTGGATACTCTCGGTCAGTTTCAGGTCACCTCTCACCCTGCCTGATTCTTCTTTGAGTCTCTCAATGGCCTGCTCTCTCTCATGCTTTGTGACCTCTCTCAGAGCCACTACTAGCTCTTCCACCTGAGCCTGTAGAGCCACACCTAAACGCTCCACCTGATATTCATCTGCTGTGGAGGAGTCCTGAGACAGCACACATTCAAAATAAAAGCCCAGGGTTGAATGTAGATACATCAGGCCCCAGCATGCAGGTCCAGTCATTACTGTCAAAGTCTTGAAACTGAGATGTTCAAATGTTATTGGGATTGTTGATCTGATCATTTGACTGATCAACTATGTATCTGGGTGCGAATAAGAAAACATACGTATACGATTTTGTTTTATTTATTCTGAGAACAAGGGAGATTTAGAGTTGCTGAATTGACTTACTTCTATGGTGTGGGTAAAGTTCTGGTGCTCCTGGAGTATCTTTTCACCAAGCTGTACCTTATCCTCTGCTTTCTGAAGAAGCATTTGTAACATGCCCTGCATCCAGACAGATACAAAGACATACACTATCACGGTTTAAAAAAAAAAAAAAAAACCACAGCACTGTGAGGAAATATCTTTTTTTTTCTTCATTGATTTCGGATATGGAATTACTTAAACTGTAAAGTCATCACCCACCCTATAATCCTCTTCCACCTTTCTCAGTCTTTTGACACGATGCTGTTTATGGCTGCCCTCCAGCATGCAGTCTGTGCAGACATACTCCTGGTCATCAGCACAGTAGTAGCGGAAGACCTCTTGGTGGTCAGAGCACCGGCGCCGGGATAGGTCGCCTAAGGGCTCCACTAGCAAATGTGTGCTGTAGGCTGGGCACACCAGGTGAGGCTGCAGGTGCTCCTGACAAAGAGACACCTCACAGCGCAGGCAGGTTTTCACTGCAGCAGACGCTGGTCCACCATCGCCCTCTGCTGGGCAGCAGTCACAGGCCACCACTACATCTTCCTCCTGGCACTGTGGGCACAGAAAGCGCTCCGCACGGGAACCCCTACTCTGGGACCAGGTCTCACGCACGCATGCCGGGCAAAAGCTGTGGCCACAGGGGAGAGGGTGGGCCCGGCTGAACAGGTCTCGACACACTTGGCAGGTATGCTCTTCCTCCAGGGACCCCATTATTGCTACAACAGTGTCATCAAAGTTTCAGTGAAACAGAATATATGTCTTTGATACAATGATCTGCAATGAACGCAAAATATTCCACAACCGTTTACCTTTTTTTTTTTTTTTTTTTCCTGTCTTGTAATTCAGCTCAAAGACTTTGCCGTGACAGTTTTGTCAGTAGAAACAGGCTCACGTAAATATACACACATAGGAATATTGAGCCAATAAAAGGTTACGTGCTTTGTTTTGCTATTTTTAACTTGAGATCTGTTCATTCTTATTCAGTGTTCGTAATCGTCATAAACAAACAGACAGCCTGATTTTGATTTTCAAACGCTAACACTGACTTCTGAAATCATTAACGTTAAGACAGAAAAACCGTCGCTTAAGTCAGACGAACCCTAAGCTGCATAATAGTCGTTTAGGTAACAAGACTAAGACGTACACGTTTGAGATATAACGACACAAGATCAAACTGCTGGTCCAATCTGTTCTTGAATCTTCTATTTATAGGGGACATTTCCATGTAATGACTTTACATTTAGAAGAATCAACAAAGAATTCCCTCAGTACTTCTGTGATATGTGATATTTTACATTTCACTAACACTGACCTGCCATACTGCCAGACTTATTCAACTCAATCCTTGAGTGTCTCAAATGGAGGATCAGGGGATCAGTGTGTCGGTCAGCTGTCTTCTCCTCCTGTGTTCTACGGGCATTTACAGCCCTGGATCTCTACACGCTACCTAATCTTTGATAAAGATTAATGAGACTCACCTTTTTAGTTTCCAAGGAATGGTATCAAAGGAGGTTTATACTTCACATCAGAGGGAGGAGGAGGAGGAGGAGGAGGAGGGCCTTAACAGAGTCCTTAAAAAAGTGTGCCGTCGGCTCATATGAATGTATGTGTGTGTGTGTGTGTGTGTGTGTGTGTGTGTGTGAGAGAGAGAGAGAGAGAGAGAGTGTGTGTGTGTGTGTGGGTGTGTGGTAGCCAGCTTATCCCTCCATGGTGTGTTCTTAACCTGCACAAGTGACCTCTTAACACTGAAACTGCTTAGCATGAGCCAGGATCCAGTCACATGGTCCTCTGACCAATGAAAGGGTGGGTTGAGTGTGTGTGTGTGTGTGTGTGGGTGTATGTGTTAACTGTTATGTGTTAACTCTAGCAGACCCAATAATTGCTTTAAGAGCATGACATTTTACTTCAGTGTGAAGAAATAGATCTAAATACTTCAAAAAGGCTTTGATGTTTTGAAACATTGTGTAAACTTTTTAAAGGACATCCTGTTTAACAAAAATTTTATTTTTGGGGGGAATTACCCTGCAGATGAATCAATGAAGTATTGGTTCAGGGTAATTTGTCCATTAAAATTGAATGGCGCTCTGAATTATCCACAAAAAGTTTTTTTTTTTTTTTTTTTTTTTTTTTATCAGCGATTGCTATTCTTAATATCATTGATATTATTGGCAATCAGTCAACCGCACAGGCTGAAGAAGTTCTCTGTGAACTTTCTTTTGGGAAGGCAAATCAGCCATAAGATACAAAAACATAATAATCTGTTGAATGGGTAGCTGATAAGCAGCAAATGCCCTTGACTGCAGGAGCTCAGGCCTTTGTCTCCCTCTGGTGGCGGCCACATATCTGCTATACTCTACCACTTATTAAAATAGAAACATATATGTATGGCGGTACATATGCAAAAGTATTGATCATTTTTGCATCTTTTTTCTTTCTTTCTTTCTTTCCATATCTGTTTACTCCTATGATTGCATTAAACCCATTATGACCCATAGAACACAAATAAACAAACAAACAAATCTTACTCTGAAACTGACAAACATATCATTTAAATATCAGATTAGGACCAGATAAGACTAAGTATTTATGCATGCCTAGTCATACCTCCTTTAATGAGACACTATATTGTCTTGTTTCTTTTTGATGGAAGTGTCAGAAAAGTCTGACCAAACAGACAGCTGGCTTGTCCTGCAGCAAATCAGCGAGCAAGAGCATTGCTCCAAACACCACCCTTCACAGGGTGGACTTTGATACAGGTGGGGAGATTGTGGGGAGTGTAAGGAGACAGAGGATGGTGGCTGAGAAGTGGCAGGTTACCATGGTGATCACAACAGGCTGGTAAAAGGGCTACTCTTTGTATCCTGGGAGAGAAAGTCTGGAGCTACACTGTAAAAGCACTAAACTGTAGGAACAGTAAGAGAGGGGATAGTCCCATAAAACGGACCATTGAAGAAGGGGATAAAGAAACTCAGTGGGTAGAAGAAAAAATGCAGGAACAGGCCTCATATTTTCAGTTGGGAGGACAGTGAAGGAGCTATATAGTCACTAATCTGCTTCATAAGATTGAGAAATGTATGTCCTTGAACTTGATGCCCAGCTCTTCAAATTCAACAGCATATTATTTGAAGATGTAGAGAGGAGGAAGACTAAAAAAAGAGAGAAAGTAAAACAGATAAAGGAAAAGACCAGGAGCTGAGTGTTTGTGTTGTTCTCTGAGTCCCTGAGTCAGATGATTTTAGGAAGTGTGACTACCTGATAAGATCTAATTTACTTTGCAAATAAATGACACATTTCTCAACACTGTCACGGGATGGTGTAGCCAGTGTTGTTTGGTGCCTCTGTTTTTTTTTTATTATTGTTGTTTATTTGTTTTGGTTTGGGGGTTTTGTGCAGTAAAAACCTGTATATGCTGCTGCAACCCAACTCAGATGCCATCTTAGAGACACTTCCTATGCTGGAACATATATTCTCCTAATTCCTTGTGTAAAGAGCTTTTCACCAATTGTTACCAATTGCCAAGTTTCTTTGGCAGTTGTGAGATAAACCATGAATCAGTACGTCAGGCTGATTTTAATTCATTTTTGGAGGGGAAAAAATATTATTTTATTTATTATATTAGTTTATTTTGATTTTATACGGCAGATAAATAACTACATAGATTACTTGTTTATTTATTTTGAAATTTTGTCGCAGTTCTATCACCAACATATTCATGCTTTCTCTTATTGTGAGATCATAACACAAGCTAATTTACCATCAAAATACTACTAATGTTATTTATTTTAAAAGGATTATACAAACGCTGGAGTGCATACATTTGCAAGCATAGAATTTTTAAATCAAATTATTAAGTAAATTTATCCATAGACATAAAGAGGACAAATCTGATGTCCCAAAATTCTGTAATATAATGGTAATAAGTGATACAGCGGCCACCCTCGAGTGCTTTTAACCACTGAGCTACGAAAGACATTTTAATATACGATACAGTGCTTCGTGTGGATGCTGAGATCCTAAAGGAATGAATAACAGTCAACATTACAACACTTAATGACTCATTGTCCATCCACCTATAGAAAACATGTCACATCTCACACAGTGCAAGCATTTGTGAACGTTTTCATCCCGGCGAGACACGATCAATGCATAATGATTAAAATTTATTTTTAACAGTCAGCATGGTCAGATCAATAATTATGTATAATATGAATCTGACTAGGTGTGCTGCTCCTGGACATTTGTAACACTTAAGTTATAACGCCATTATGGAGAATGGGCATTATTGCCACAGTTTTGACTGAATGCTGACTACTAGGATCATGTAAAAAAAAACAAAAAAAAAACATTAATATGGGGAGCCTCGCGTCTGTCTCTAACATTATTACTTCAATACCCAAACTCTATACGAAATATAATGGATGGTGAAGAATTGAATGAATTAATTTTTAAGCGATGTATTTAGCTTTCATTAAATTTAGCAAGGCATCGACAACAGTCTGACAACATAATTAGAAGTTGATCTGATCTGACTCGTAATGTCGGATTTTTGGACAATCCAAACCCTTCCATGAAGGCGACCTCTAACTGATCACGGCAATGACCTCCAACTTCCTGGAAAACGTAACTGGCCACCATTAGTGGGGCTTCAAAATTAGAGCCTTAAAAGAGAAGCTCTAGATCAGGCGGACAGACCGATGTACAGACACTCATCGATGCTGCAGAGCATCCGACGAAGGCAGAAAACGTAGAGAGGGCCGCTTTCACAAAATACAAAGGGAGAGACGCAGCGAAGGGAGGGGAAGACCGAGGGGATGACAGGAAGACGAAGATCTAATTCTTTTTCAATACCGCATAGTGCCATCAGCCCCCCTCCCCCGCATGCTATCATGAAGGTTAGGAGAACAATGAGCTAGTAATATTAGGACAACAGTTAAAATATCAACACAGTAACCTAAATTAAGACGACGCCGCAAAATTAGACGCTTTTCTTCTTCCACAAGCACCAGAGACGATTGCGCATTTGTTCAGTGCCTGAAAAAAGGTGACGTTAAAATTGCGAACCATACGCTCACGGCTAAAATATTCTTCATTTATTTTAAAATCAGCTGTCAAAGATAATTGTCTCAGGGTAAGTGAATTCTTTGTCATTCTTACAATTTCAGGGGTAACACAGGGACACAGAGCGTGAATTTTACGTGGCTATAAAAATTATGAATCATAACTGGTTATGATCATAGAATGCGCTCGGGAACGCAACAGGTAGTTTGTACAGTAGCTGGGTAACTGAAGTTTTCGCGGGCATTTCGCTGACGTAATTATGAAATAAGTACTTCAGTTTGCAGTAGTAAACAACGATTCTTGTTTACTCGGATTTAAATTCAGACTTCTGATCTGATCAATATTTTTAGATTATGATACGAAAATCAGTGATCGTACCTGTATATATTAGTAGTAGACAAATATGTATAGATAGTTAATATGTCAGCAATAACTGTTTTCCCACGGCCATGGGAAATATTGGAACACAAGATTAGATAAAAACCTGAATATATTTATATTACCATGCAGTGGTAAGAATTTTGTAACGAAGCAGAGTAAATTATGTAGTGGGATTTAACCATATATAATAATTTAAACTAGAGATAATTTTCCTTGGTGTCATTTCAAGAGGGGGATACACCCAATTGAGAACGAATTCTGGTAAACAGAATTTAGAAAGATTCTTGACAAACTCAGATTTTAAGATTGTTAGACCCAGTATGTTGTGGTCTTGGTATAAATGGGCCAGTGTATTTTTTTTGTGTGTGTGTGTATGTGTATTTGCAATTTTACTGCAGTGACATCCAAAAGTGACTTAAGAGGATGGATCTAAATCTCAGGAGTGTGTGTGTGTGTGTCTATCTGTCTGTCTGTCTGTCTGTCTGTCTGTCTCTGTCTGTCACGTCTGTATGTGTGTATGAGAAAGGGCAGAAGGTCAAGTTTAAACCACGAATTTGGTCATAAATCAAATTGATGACGCAAATTTGAAACTTACACGGTATCTAATGTAAAGAAATGCTATACATGAAGCGTGGCAACAAATGTTTGGAAATAAGCCTCCATCGCTTGTAATTTTGTGCCATTTCTCAACATGTGTCTTTTTGTATACTCTAAATCACACATACAGTGCCATCGATTTGTGATAATATTTCGATTGTACGTTACTCTAACCTTTACAGTGTGACTCCCTAATTGATGAATTTTGCTGTGCGTTCTGGATGAAGTTGAATGAATCCATACACTGTCACACTATATAAAGGCATACTTCCACTGAGTGCAGCGGATATAGTACACCCACCATTAGCCCAGTGTGAACCATCTTGCATGTTAGTCATTACTTCATTCCATCAGGATAATACTAGAACTTATCTAATAATGTGGGGGGGGGTTCTGTATTTCCCAGTGGTATTGTGAGGAACAGTGAAAATAGTGATGCTGGCTATACCACATTCACCACAAAAGTAAATGAAAGTACTATAAACATAGAGAAATGGAAATGTTAGAGAGCAGAGAGTGAAGATAGAACAAATAATAAAACATAGAAAGACAATTTTGTGGATTTAAGCCAATTTGCTTTGCTCTTTTTTTAAGAGACTTTAGGCAAAGGTGTCTGCCACATGAGTAAATACAAATCTAAACATATAGGTCATTTTTATCGGTGTAAAGCTTTTTATTGGAGGTAGTATGCAGTGCAACTATGTATTTTAGAAATAGTGGTTGCAATGGTTCATTATTATCATTTGTATCTGTATCTCTGAGTGTGTGTGTGTGTGATTTTATGTGTGTATGTGTGTGGGTGTCTTGTGAGGGGGGGCTATGTGTTTGTGTCTGTATCAACTTGGCAAGTAATTTCATTTGAGAAAGCATGTTGTCAATAATGGCATTGATTTTGTGTTGCGGAGGACAAATGATCCTTCTGTCAGGACATAAAGAGATGAAAAGGTTTCCAGTCATAATAAATACATAGAACGTTTTAAAAGTTCTCTTTGATGCTCGGACTGTTACTTGAGTTTGTTGGATTAAATTGAAATTTTGGTCCATTGATGTACCTCAAAAGGGACACAAAAAGGCATGTGGAATATAAGGGAAAG
This sequence comes from Chanos chanos, assembly GCF_902362185.1. Classification (NCBI taxonomy): domain Eukaryota; kingdom Metazoa; phylum Chordata; class Actinopteri; order Gonorynchiformes; family Chanidae; genus Chanos; species Chanos chanos. The sequence goes on from NC_044499.1 coordinate 10,977,004, forward strand.
AGGGGGTGGCAGAGGAGGTGGTGGCCTTCGTTTTTTGAATGCCAATGCACATGGTGAAAAAGAGGACTGTCTGTGTGTGTGTGTGTGTTTTTGTGTGTGCGTGTGTGTTTGTGAGAGAGAGAGGGAGAGAGAGTTTTGTCTGCCTGAAGAGAATTTACTCATTCAACGAGATGTACCGATAGCTTTATAATTTGTCCACTTATCCGAAGCATCCTCTCTACCATTGTAAATGCTCTGTACAAATTATTATTTCGAAGTACGTGACATGTGACATGCAAAGAAAAACGGCACCTTAATTGAAATGACCGGGGGATTAACACTGATTTAGCTAAGTTTTGCGTCAGTTGCCGTTTGAAATTCTTTTGACTCAATGTCGCGACGAAAACAGAAACGACCCCAGCAGCGAATCAGCTCTTTCTCAAGGATACCGCTGAGACCTGAGCACGGTGAGAAAGCCCATTTCCACACATATTACACATCAGACAGCAACGTGTGAAACGAGTAGAAGAATTAAAAAAAAAAAAAAAAAAAAACTCAAGAAAATCAAGATTTATTGAAAATGCAGATTAAAATCTCTCTCCCTGTCTGTATTGTTAAGTATGATTTATGACAACTTTATTTGAAATTTCGCCTCGTTTAACCAAGAGCAATAATGATTGTAAAGTCTATAAAACAAAACCTTACAAAGACAAAGAAACAAAACTAAACTAGTCAAAAACACATCATCTGAAACTCTGACATCATCCACAGGGAGTGTTAACTGTCAAGTGGTTAAATGTTCAGTTGCACACAAGCAGGTGGCGCATCATCACATAGTCTACACACGGGAGAGCCAATGACAGGCATAAAGGTAGTGTGGTAAAAAATATTTGTGCAGTAGGTTGCAAATCGCGATCAACTATTGAGATTGTGCGTTTTGTCTTTTTATTTTTGCCCTAAGAACTACATTTGGGTGTTAGAGTCATCCTGATGGGTTTCAGATCATTAGCATTTTTGTTATGCTCCTGTGGAAAAAAATACCCTCACATTTCTCCTGGACTTTCCATGCTCAGTCACGCAGAGGACCTACCATTAGGGGATATGCAGACATTGAGAAACTGATGAAAGAAGGGAAAGGAGAATCAAAGGTGAAAGAATGCAGGAGAGGAAGGAAGAGGCTGTTTTGTATGTGTTTCTAGAAAAAAAATACAAGCGATTTTAGAACAGGCAAGTTGACCTGAAGGAATGGGCCATTTTAAGTGCTTCAACTACAATAACCAGGGACCTCATTTTCCTAGGTGCTTTGTGGCAGTGTAGTCAGGCGTGAACCGCCAGAAAACATTGTGTAAGGTATGTGTAAAAGAAGGAACAAGAGAAAGGATATCAAATTTTGGTCAACATTTTTAACCAGTCAGAATATTGGAACGGCCTGAGCTCAAAGTGTTGTTGATCTGTGAAATTCGGTTTGAGTTGGATGTGGAGCGATATTTTCTCTGTGTGTGTGTGTGTGTCCGTCTGTCTGTCTTGTGTGTGAGTGTGATTGTGTGCACGCAACTGTGCACACATGTGTATATGGCTTTGAGGTGAGGGGTTTGGGGATTTGTGGCTAGGTCTATTGTCTATGACTGTGGGTTGCTGTGGCAACCTAGCTGACTATTGTTGTCTGTTAGTGTTGCAGTATGGACTGGTGGTGGGATGGGATTTCAGGAATGAATGTGTAAAAAGTAGAGTAGAGAGTGAAAAAGTGAGACAGAGGCAGATGATTCACTATTGTCCCACATAATAGAGAGACAGTGGAAACACAAAGGAAGTAAGTGTTTTTATGGTTAAGAAAATGAGCTATAAGTTTAATAATTTAGTACACCTCATTTAGTGTAAGCTTTTTTGTCTTCTTTTTTTCTGCTTTCATCCCCAACAAGGGGATGTTTTATAACTTTTTAGGCATCTCTGTGAACATAAAATTCTACAGTTTCTCATGCAGCGTTCAGCAGGCCCTCTTGTGCACAGCAGCTTACAAGAAGTGATTTCAAGTCGAATAAAAGAGAACTGACAATGTGTCACATAATTGCTGAAGATTGCACTACCTAATTATTTTTTACTTATTGATGCTTTTAAAATACTATTGTGCCATAATGCCAAACATAGATGCTGGCCAGTACTCTGCAGCATATAGTAAAGTGCTATACATCAGGCTGTAATGAAAAGATTGATTGTGATTCAATTGTACAGTTAGAGTTAATGTGTCATAATTATACTGCAGCACTTTTGATCAATTATTGTCTCAGCAATGACATGTTAAAAGTCTGTCTCTTATTTCTCAGAGGAGCGACTGGAAGTGAGGCCACTCACGTCTACCTTTGCAACAGACTCTGCCTTCTCCTCGGCAACTGAGAGCTACCAGCTTCCCTTTGCTCCACTCCTTTCCACTGTGGGGGACCTTACTTCCACCTTGTCCACAGAGAGCTATTCCCTCTCCCAAACTACCAGCCAGTCTACATCTCTCTCTACTGTCCTGACAGACTCTCAGACTGCCCAAACTGCTAGTGCTCTGCTCCCCTCACTCTCCTCACAGACGCAGACCTCCGTTTATCACGACCCCTCTCTCATAGCACATCCAGACTCTTCCTCTCAGAGTCACACTGTCTGTTCTCTTATGGCTTCCCCAAAGTTAGGCGTGTCAGCTACCACCACAATTTCCTCTTCCTCTTCCTCCTCTGCTGCCTCTCTCTGTGCTCCACCACACCCAGGTGATCCCAGCCCTGTATCCAATGGCCCCTCAAGTCCATTGAGACCATCATCCAGCCCGAGTACTTTCCACCCTGCCCCAGCCCATGCTCAAATCAGCATAGCTCTGATTCTGGAGGAGCTACAGGTTTTGCAGCAGAGACAGATCCACCAGATGCAGATGACTGAGGAGATCTGTAGACAAGTGCTAAGGCTGGGTGGAGCATCCTGTGTCCTGGACTCGGCACCACTCCTTCTGTCTCCTTTATCACAGCTCTGTTTAGAGGGCTTGGACAGTGCCTCAAGGACCATTCAGCATAATCCACCACCAACCCCAACCTCTGTGGCTCCACTCCTGGCCTGTTTCTCCTCCCTGCTTTCCCCTCAGTCGACTTCCAAAATGTCAAAGCCTGTGCAACCTCTGACTCATGTTCTCCGTCCCCATAAGCCACTGCATGATGTTGCTGGAGCAGGCCCAGGAAATGTAACAAGTGCTTGCACCTCCTCTACATCCTCAGTCTTCACTTCAGCTCCCATCAGTTTCCCCCTCTCATGCTCTTTGGGTTTGCCTACTCGTTACCTGCACGAGAAATCTCCAAATACCACTCCTGCCAGTGGACAAAGTAGTCACGTGATTTCAGCCCCAGCTCAGCTTCCCAATGCTTCTCATTTTACATTACCGCAACAGGAACTACAAAATACAGTCCAAGGAGCCACAACATCATCATCATCATCATCATCATCATCGTCATCCTCTGGCCGTCCGCAGCATACTTGTCGATTTTGTGGGAAGCTGTTCAGCAGTGACTCATCCCTGCAGATCCACCTTCGCTCTCACACAGGGGAGCGACCATACCAATGCCCTGTGTGTCTCAGTCGCTTCACAACACGTGGGAACCTAAAGGTGCACTTCCTACGACATCGTGAACAAAACCCAGAGCTCTCGATCTCCTTATTACCAGCCTCATTTTTTGCACCTGAGATGGGGGGATCAGAACAGACTCAGTCTGTCAACTCAGCCAGCTCCATTGTCGCTGTTCAAAGGCAGCAGAAGAGGCAAGCAGAAGAGGATATATATGGGGACAGTCCAGAAGTTGCAGGTGCAGGAGGTGGGATTACCACAGGTAGATCTCCACGCACACCCCCTTCTTCACTACCCCTACCTCCTAGTATGGACTTGGCTCTTTTAACTACAGCTCACTCCCTTTTACAACTCAACCGTGCTGCTGCTGCTGCTGCTGCAGCAGCCTCCATGTCCTCAACCTCCTCACACACACCCTCTCTGTCTTCCTCTCTCCTTACAAGCTCTTCCTCCTCCTCTTCCTCAACCATAGCTGGACTGTTCAAGGGAGCAAAACAGCAACATTTTGATGAAAACACCCCCCCACTTCCTTCTCTGCTCTCCCAGTCGACTTATTCCCAACTAGTCCACTTACCCAAAATTCTCTTCCCAGCTGCGGCATCTCATCATCATGCAACCCTAGGCCTCCTTCAGTCCCCATCTTCAACAGGGTCACATTTGTCCTCCTCCCAGCAGCAGATCACATTCCCATTCCCTTACAACAAAGCACCCTCCTCGACTGTCTCGTCATCGTCTAACTCGACCCCAACCTCAGACACATCTAAATTGCAAAAGCTGGTGGAAAAATTGGAACGAGAACCTCAGAGTCAGGTGCCTTGGGTATCATCTAGGGGGGAAACATCTCGTAACAGCCCTAGCTCAGCAGGAACTTTCAGCAGCACTCTGAAAAGCACAAGCACATCAAGCACTTATGTTGTAGCCTTGCCTCCATCTTCCTCCACCAACACTTCTCCCTCCACCTACAGCGCAGAAATGGGAGCAGCCTTGGAAATGGGCGCCAGTGGAAGCAGTGATTTCGCTGGAACTGTCATGTCCAACTTAGGACCTATGAGTTCAGCTGGATCCCTTGCTCCAAATCAGTGTGGTGTGTGTCTGCGAGTGCTGAGCTGTCCCAGGGCCTTGCGTCTACATCAGGCCACACATCTTGGTGAGCGCCCATTTCCCTGTAAGCTGTGTGGACGCTCCTTCTCAACCAAGGGCAGTCTGCGGGCACACCTTGCCACTCACAAAGCACGACCGCCTAATGCACGTGCTCAGAATTCTTGCCCTCTTTGCCAGCGCAAGTTTACCAATGCCCTGGTGTTGCAACACCACATTCGAATGCATCTCGGAGGCCAGTTGCCCACAGAAGGTGCAGGAGGCTGTCGGATTGAAGTCCCGCCTCAGACTCAGGCCTCCGACAATCCCAACCCTAAACTGGAGATAAATATGATCAGTAAAGACAATCTGTCAAAGGACTCTGCTTCTCTTCCAGGCTCCGATTTTAGTAGCTCTTCCTCAAGTATTTCTGCTCCCCTCTCTGCCAACAATGTAAGTTCAGAGACCCTAAAGCAACATGTTTCAATCAGTCCTGAACCAATTCCACCCGCTGACCTGAGCCCCGACCCTTCCTTGAACCCAACCCCACAGACACCACCACTATGCAGAGCTGACCCACCTATCCTCTGTGCAAGTGTACCCACTTCAGCTGACACTTACTCTGCCTCTCCATCTGCTCCCACAGTCCTGCCTAAACCTGATTCTCCTTTTAATAATGAGTCTGTTGAGCACCATCCTCCTGTCACTGCTGCACAAGCGAGTAACACCCATCCAGGACCAAGCTCCCCAGGTTTGACCAAAACTAACCCACTTGTAGAGGACAGTGGAATAAGTGAAAATGTATCTGCACAGACCATCCCAGCAACTGGACCAAGATCAAACCTAGAGGACTTTTTGAGTATCCCTAATCACAGTGCCCAAGTGCTTGCTCTAACAAGACACATGTCCACATCACCTACTTTCCCAAACCCAAACCCAGAAAGTCTTTCATCCCAAAAAGCATCTATGTCTGACACAGATCAGGGTCAAATCAAAACACCCAGATCGTTTACCTCAGAGGCCACTAAAGAGGACAAGGTGGAAGACAACTTAATTGAAACACCAAAGAATGCCCCTGAGGCAACTCTTGAGATGGACACAAATGTAGCACAAATGCCAGACACTGTGAATAAAACCACTGTAGAAGATGCACCTGAGGAAGCTCTGAAACAAGCAGGGGTGTTCCTCTGTTCATCTGCAAAGGATAATGAGCAAGATCTCAAAAGTGCAGCAGGACCTGAGCAAGAACACCTAGAAACTGCTATACCCATGTCTCTAGCCCCCACCCTGCCTCCCCCCCTCTCACGCCCAGAGAAGAAAACCTACTGCTGCGCTGAGTGTGGTAAGGAGTATGCAAGCCGCAGTGGACTAAAGGTGAGTGAAAAGGAGGCAGACAAAGGGGGGAGGTGTTAAGTTACAGTCATTACAATTTGAAATGTTGCTGTGAAATGTTTTGGTATTCTTAATCTCTTGGAAGACGTCTATGTGAATGGGACAGTTGGTTGTCACAGATTTCACATTCACGCTTTTGTGCTATCCTAACTTTAGGTGTATGTGTGACAAGTGCCATCCAGTAATATGAAAAAGATTGTTGTCATTAATTATTATCACATTGTTTTACACTTAGGGACATATGAAGCATCATGGGGGTGTTGTAAAGGCAGCTCGCACCCCTGCAAAGACAAGAGCCCCTGATCGTCAGCCCATAACATCAACCTCTGCTCTCAGCCTCCCAGCTGCTCCAGCTACGAGGGCATCTGTCAGCTTCTGGAACCAGTACCAGGCCTGCCTCAACTCAAGCAATGATAACCTATCTGAAACTGCCCCTTCAGGACATTTGAATAGGAGCCTCAGTCAAGAGGGTGAAGTGTGTCCTTTGGAGGAGAAGAGGAAGGAACCTGAAGGGTAATAAGTAATGAGATGCCATGCTGTAAGGCATCTTGGTCGTGGAAGTAGATCTAAGTCTTTAAAATGTATGGGCTCTCCTTTCGTCCTCTGTTAGTGAGTAAAATGCTACAGTGGTTTGTCAGTATATATTGTGTTCTATGTGTCTGAGACGCCTCAGAGATAACAAAATCATAAAATTGGGGTCATGAGATACAGACTGACATTCTCTGTGTGCTAAATTGCTGTACCCTATTGACATAAATTGTAATTTCAAGAATAGTCTGAGTCATAGGTTTAAAAAAAACAAAGAACAACCATAATGTGCAATACCTACAAAAGATTAATAGATTGCACTGCGTATTGTCAACATCTGTCAGTTGTGATTTGATCCTAAACTGCATAGGAGAGGCTAGGTATGTATTTTTGAACTTTTGTGGTCCAGTGTTGAAGTGTTGAAGTCTAGAATAAAATCCAAGTTTTAAAAAAAGGGAGAGAGTTGGGCGATACTTGGTCAGGTTCGCCTGCACGTGAAGGTAACTTTATAACCAAAGGGTCTTAAAATCTAGTAGAGCATGTGAAACCCCTGACCTACATGTGGCACTATTAATATGATGAAACGCTCACTCTTTCTCAGACTCCACGAATAAAAGTATTTTTAAAAGTATTCTACAAAAGAGGAGAGAGTCACTGAACTGTAAATAAGACCTTTTAGACCAGTTAGTCCTGTTCTTGTTCATGTGTGTCTTTATTTTTCTCTATAGTGGTGATACCCCATCATGCCCCAACGCTAATTATGATGCGATAATTTTCATTTCCCATACTCTTCTCAGCGGTCAGTGAGAGAACTGTCAGATGTTTATTAAGACAGAATACCAAAATGTTTTGTATTGGGCAGATAGTCTTGAAACCAAGGACTTCAACGCAAAATCTCTTCATAACTAAAACAGGCTTTAATAAAATCTAATAGATTACATTGAATTGCTGGACAGTATTGTTTGTTGTTTAGTTTAATGGTGATGTTTGTTCAGTGTCTGGGTATTTCTCCTAAAGAGATTCTTAATGTTGTGTGTTCTGCTGAAGTGATATGGGTGTCTGTATTTGCATTTGTGTGAGTTGTATTATCAATGTATGTCATGGCAGAGGTGGTAAATAAATATATATGAATGGCAAAAATGATAGAATTTTCATTTTATTTTACACTTTTATGAATATTTTTTGGTGTCTTTTTGGTGCTCAACTAAACAATATCTCTGTGCCTAAGAATCCTCAGTTTTACTGTTCTAAACTTTTTCAGTATTTGTCTTGGGTTGCTGGATGCCTGCCAGTGTCTGCACTCTGAGACTAATTCTCTCTCTCTCTCGCTCTGTGTGTCTGTGTGTGTGTGTGCGTGTGTGTGTGTGTGTGAATGTGAATGTGTGTGTGTGTGCATGTGTGTGAGTGTAAGTGTGTGCATGTGTACCTAGCAGTGTGCTCTGGTCCAAACAGGTTTCAGCCTCTATCCTGCCCTTCTTTAACACAATTAAACTTCTCTGCCTCCCTCTGTGTGTATTCCACCAAGTGCAGTGAGGGGGAAAGAGGGGTAGGGGGTAGAATGGGATGACCAGTCATTACTGGCTTGGTCTCTAAGTTCCCATCGCTATGACAACCACTTGTCATACAGAGTTTTTGTAACTGTGCTGTACTTTCTGATATGCCGCCTTACCTTTTTAATCTTTTATCTAGTCTTTTAATGGTAACATGTCATTCATAATTTTACCTTGACCCACTCGTATTATGTTCTTAAAACGGTAAAGCTCATCCAAACCAAAGCTTGATTGAACCAAAAGGCAAAAGATGTCAGTGGTCCCTTTATGTGTCAGCAAAACTTGGTGGGTTCTAACCACCAGAGGTCATTGGTGAGCTCATGAGGGGTCTGCTGGATACCAAATACAGAGTCTCACAAAGCAAATTACAACTAGTGAAATTTCAAAGGTATGCAAAAGCATGTATCAGTAATCTCTGATGCTGGACAAAATATTGTATTTATTTGTGTATTGATGGGTGTAACTATTTCATAACAACCAGGGGTGAGGAAAGGTTGACAAAAACCATGATGTATTAATAAACTGGGATACTCCAAACTCCACACTAAGAATCTGGAGTACAATAAAGCAACGTAAACAGATATGACAAACAGTGTGTATGTATATATATATATATATGTGTGTGTGTGTGTATATATATATATATATATATATATATATACTGAACTTATTTGATTCTGAGTTCAGTTTTCTAATTCAGCTCATAGTCTATCTACGTACTAAAACTGGTTAACCTACAATGTTGAATATGAGAATGTATCCAATGTTTGTCGGTGCCAAGCAACCCTTAAAATTTATTTTACCACTGGATAAAAATACTACGAAGTTCTGTGAGGGCTAATACGTGCCATTCATTAGAAATGTGAGGCATTAGAATTTTCAGACATGGTATTAACGTAAGGTGTTGAAATATGGCATTTGGATACACTACAGAGCTCGTCAAAGAGGGTGAATTATGAGTTGTTTATTGCTGTCTCAAGGCAATGTTTACATGTGCCACAAAAATTAAAACAAAGGGTACTGATTTTTGAAGGTATGTGAAGGAGCAAATTTTGCTTGAAACCAAACATATCAGTCATATATAAAAAAAAAAAAAAAAAAGAAGAAGGAAAAAAAAAAAAACCCTCTTCAGCAAGGCCACACGGCTCGGAGCAGCAAGCTCTGGAGGGCTGGGCTTATAGTCTAGAGGAGGTTCAATTTTCCTTTTTTTTCCTTTTAACTCTCTTACTTGGAGAAAGGCCTGCTCCAGATATCGAACTACCACGTCTGCAGCTGAGGGAGAGGGCCAGAGAGGGGAGATCAAATTTAGGTGAGGGGCATCAGGATGAGAGACAGAGTGACGGAATGAGATACAGATAGTGCAAGAGTTAAAATTAAAAGAAACAGTGGATTGCCACAGTCTCGGGAATCTCTCTTTTGATGCAGTTTCAGAACATCGTGTTTCTTATCGTTTCTCTTTGCCTATTGTATACTACAAAAGTTAAGGAAACACAGGACTGATCAATGCAAGAGCGTATTTACCTTTCAATTAGTTTATTTTACTCTCCCCGAAGAGCAGCTGGAAATAGTATCTTTTGTTCCACTGCCGAAATACTGTGATTTGTTGCTGAGATTTAAGCACGGCGATGTTTTGACAAGATCAAAATTTGAAGTTTAGAGAAAACAAAAACAGGTCAGATTTAGGTCTCGACAACGGGTATTAAACTACGATCGAGGAATGGCGGTCTGGAAAATATACACTAGACTGTTCATCGTGTTCGCATGCGTGCTGTGCTTACATGGAGCAACACCGAAGCAAGATTTGAAGCCTGAGGTGAGTGCGATTGATTGCAGCAGTAAAATCCAAAGTTAACGGCAAGTTCAAGAGAATGCTATTATATTATACCATCTTATGCCTCATTATTTTTGAAAAGTAAGTGTGTGTATGTTCATGTGTGATTGCATTATGCTTTTTTTTTTTTTTAAATCATCATCCGTACAACTGAATCTCACAGAGGACAAAATTATCATAATTTAAAAACACGTTGGAACTATGCATGCCGTGGCAATTGCGAATGTTTGTGCCATGGAACTATTGTTTACATTAATTAGAATGAGCGGTTGCATTAAAATGGTATCGAAGACTGAATAAACACAATTATGATGACCGTTGCTTTCTTTTTTTAATGTCTTATCACAACAGTTTTTCTTGGTGGACGTCAGAGTAGTTACGAAAGTTTCAGAAGCTGAATTTGATTGATGATTGATGTTCATCAAAGTTTTTCAATAGCAGTCTCGGTTCTCTTTAAATCATTATTAGGGACTGGTTGGACTGAATATATGAAATCCTGAAATCACGTTTAATAGCTAAAGTCCAGATAATTAAAAATCCAAAGACAAAAAAGTGGGGAAACCTTTTAGGGATGGGAGTAGATGCTGAGACAGCAAAGGGAAAAAAAAAAAAATTAGAAACTGCAAAGTAGAGCAGAACTGAATGTTGTGGTCAGAGGACAGACCAGATATACTGGGGATGGGCTTTGGATAAGGAATTTGAAAGCAGATGAGGGCTGGGTTTTGTTAAACCGGGAGATGTAATTGTCGACATCTGTCCTAAGTTGTGGTTGAAAATGTGATGGGGAGGGGTTTCAGTGAGGAGGGAGGCCCAGTCTAGGCTTGTTTTTGGTCAGCATGGATTTTACAGGATGTCATCACAGTCCTCGAGGAAGTTCTCTGGTTCCTGAAGGATATCCTTGTGCCATAGACCCTGGTAACTTGATGCATTAGAGCCATAATCTGCCACTGTGTCACTAAGTTCATTATGTCATGTGTCCATCAGTCTATGCAACATCATCACAATATTCAAGGAAATGGTGTTGGTGAAGCTTGTATTGAGTGTTTGTTTCTTGTGAATGCTCTAGACATTTTAGAGATTTTACTACAATGGTCTAACTGCTCTTTGAGCAAATAACCTTTTCAACATAATCATATTCACACAGTGTCTGCATGAAACACACTCATTGAAAGATTTCATGAACTGGAGCTATCATAGTTATTTATTTTGTAAGCGTCATGAGACTGGGTCATAATCACCCCCCTGTTATTTTTAGTTTTTGACTTTTGGTCTCATGTCTGAGAAGATGTGTAAGAGGGCATTTTATATTCGACAGCTTAACTGGCCAAAGCATCCGGCCACAGCTGGTAAGTCATATCCTGTGATCTTTAAGAACAATAGGAAGTGGTCAGGGTACTTCCTCAGAATTCAACACCTTGATCCAGTGAGCAGATGTGAAGTCATGTTGCCAACCAAATTTGCAGGGGGGGGGGGGGGTACATTTCTGTTAAAACTAAAGAGAACAGACACAAAGAAATGGGAATGAAGCAAGAACAAAGCATAGAGACAGGAAATGAAAAAGGAGGGGGTAGACTCGCAAGGACAGAGAATAGAAGTGATTGTAATAAGGATGACGATATCATTCAGAGCCTCACAGAGGGATCTGTGAATGTTGAAATTCAGATTTCCCAGAATGACTCAAACACTTAACCACCAAATTATCCTGTTATATTTTTAACTTCCCTAGTTTGCAAATCTGATACATCTCTTAGTCTGACAATTTAAGTTTTCACTGTGCTATCTGATATTTTTGTTGTGTCAGTGAATGTATACATGTCCTTGAGACTCATACTTTCGGTCAAACCAAGGGAAAGTGTTGTCTTAAAAAAAGTTTAATTTGACATTGACCTCATTTTCTGTGACACGGAAATTAGGGATCAGTGTCTTCTCTCAAATATATATGGTACGATAGTAAAAATAAAAAATCAATGCACTGACATTAAGGAGGAAGTTTGCTAATAGTGTTACCCTAAAAGTTTACACATAAATTCTGTTTTGATCCTCAATACTGTTAAAAATACTCAAAATGTTAAATACTGATTGTCCTGGTCAGACTATTGCTTACATAGGACAGGATAGATTGAGTACAGCAAGCAAGCAAAAAAAAAAAAAAAAAAAAAAAACACTTCGAAAGCCCCCTCCCCTTCTTAGAACCAGTGACAACAATTCATGGAAAAACATGTTGATGTAAAACGTTAACTGAACTGTTGGCCTTCCCGGTACACATCTGTCATTAATTACATGTTATAAAGAATTGAGAGATGTCACAATGCATCCACGTAGCTGGTCAGCATCATTGCTTTGTTCAGTGTTGTGGTCTTCATCTTAACGTAGTCTCATGAGTTTAGTACAGATCAAGTCATATTATGCATCTGTCAGTAGGTCTGAGGTAAACTGTTAAGAAATGATATCCTGTGATATTATGAGTGTTCTGGAATAACTATGTATTTTGAAAAACCTTTTTAGGAAAAAAAAAACTCTTGGTAAAGTATTTAACAGTCACTGAAAGACCTTAAGTAGTCTTTCAGTGTACAGAAGAGGGATGTAGGACACTATATGTCTTTACATAGTGTTACTGGACATTTCTCTCACTACGTTGGATTTTTGTGTTTTTGGGCTCTCAGTGTTTGTAGAGCTGGACTGCATTTTCTGTTTGGCTGCTTTAAATGTGGGTTTTTCCAGAATTGTGTTGTATTCCATTGGCCTTAAGCATATGGAACAACTGAATCATTTTTTTTCTCCTCCGTTTAGTTGTCTGTCTTTGGAAGTGTTGGACAGCAGAACACACACACACACACACACACACACACACACACACTGTTACACTTTAACTGAGGCACTGGATTTGAGACACTTAGTGACAAAGGGACACAATGAATGGAGAAGTTACATAAAATGCATGACTATAAAAAGAGGTTGTAGTTTTTAATGTCTTCACAAGACCATGAGTCATAGTCCAGTTTTATCTAATGTGAGAAAAAAGATGTATCTCTGTCAGATCAGACTATTAAATAAAGAAAGAGTTGTAGACTTACAGTAGGTGTTCCAAAGTAGTAAAAGGTTATGCAAAAATTTAGTCCCTCAGGGCACATTTTATCTCTGCCGCTCTAGGCAGAATGTGACCATTATGAACCAAGGTCATAGACTCTCCATTTTGGTTGAGTTTCAAGGACAAGTTTCAAGTTTTTATTTGTCACATGCCAAGGTACAGTGTACAGTAGTAATGAAATGAAGGTCGGCAGCAGGGCAGACTGTGCAAAACTCACAATAACAGAGGTATAATTTTAGAAATAACTTAAGTTCATGGGACTGCTGTCCTTGGCATATCACAATGGTGATGATTAATGATTGAAGTCGTTGCACATTGATGAATGCCTTAGGGAAGTATGTGTTAGGTTTCTATCAATACCGTCCTCAGAGAAACAAAATTGGGGTTCAGCAGCACAGGCAGTGAGATGGAAAGACTCCATCATGAATTAAAGTTAGATTTAGTAAAGTCTGTAACGAGCTCCGTAGATGGATTGAGAAAACTGCATGTTTGAAGGCTGCACTCTCTAGCAACCCTAACCACCCCCCCACCCCCCCTTTTAGGGAACTGAAATCTCTCCACTCAAAAGAGCCCCCCTCCTCACCCCCACCCACATTATTATCATTGATCGCACATTTCATCATCACTTCTGGCTCTCGTTTTACTCAACCTTTCCCTGCTTCTCCCTCATAAGGACATAACACAGTTACTCTATACTTCTGCTGTGAAACTGCAAGGGACTCACAGCCAGAAGCTTTGAAAAATTAGGAAGGGGGAGGGAACAGCGTCAGTTGAGACATCATAAACAGTCAGAGGAAGAAAAAGAAGGGGGATGGGTATTAAGCATAAATTGCCTTAACGTGAAAAACATGCATGCAGTGTGAGTTTCTCTTTACTTTGACTTGAACAAACCTGCTCACCTCTGACAATAAAAGACAGACACTCATTTAGGTTAAGGTACATTATTGCGTGTTCATGCTTAAATGGCGGCATGAACAAGAACGAGAGAGCGTACAAGAAACAACTTGTTTTTCTGTCTTCCATCAAAAACTGAGAGGGCCACGGAGTGTAATCCACTTGTTTGTACTAAGCATGTGTCAGAGGAGTGATGAGGCATTAGGGACATGCAGAGGCTTCATTGGGTGGGTCTACACAGTCCTGACCTCCAGGCCTGGGGAGCTGTGGGAGAGAGGGGGAGGGATTACAGCCTGGAGGCTGTGGAGGCTTTGACTTTGAGGTTTGGATGGCATTACAGAGAAATTCCCTGGGAAATTACTGACTGACTGTGTGGTTTAACTAGAGACACTGTCCATTTCAGGGAAAGTTAAGGACCGGTACAGTGTGCATGTGCACACGCACGCAGACACAGATAATTAGTAACACTTAGCTAGTTTGTGTCCATTTTTTTCTATTTTCTATTTTAAATGCCAACACATTTAACACCTTTAATGAGTGTACCATGATCTATACAAATCAAACACTTAGTAGCTTACCATTAGATTGGAATAAAATGTAAACTTCATCCGCATTCGCCTTTGTTTGGAGGGAACGAGAAAAGTATTGAAAACAAAGGGAGTTCTGTGGAACATAGCCAGATGTCCAGCCTCAGAGAAGGAATGCAGTTTTATCATTCTGCCTCTGAGGGAAATTAAGGTCAAATTTAAACTTAATCTAGACCTACAGCTGACCTACTAAATCCTGGAACACAAACAGGCCTGCCCAGCCCATAAAGCTATTGTGATTTTAGACTAGACTTTAGAATAGAAGAGGTCAAGGGTGGTATTGTTTTTTAAGGATTTTGGCATGTTTTAAAAGGGTTTTGGAAACAGGCAGACGGTTACAAAGGGCAACTACGCTGTGTTTGGACACTGAGGTATAGAGTACTTGTCGAGTCACAGAGTGTTTACAGAGCGCTCCTGAGTGCCTGTGGTGACGTCCCAAATTTCTCATTATCATTATAACAAATGGTTTGCTGTCAGTCGTCACCTGTTTTATTATTTGTGAATATGGTACTTTCCCAATCAAGATGTTACACTATCCTCTAACACTTTTTTCAGTGATTTGAAAATGCATGTAATTACGTGATTGTAATCACTAAACATTCTGAAGTGCATCATCCAGTCAAAGCAAGAGAGTAACCAAAACATAATCAGGAAAGGCTGCCGTCGTCGTCTGAGTTCACACAAAATTTACTGAATTAACATCTGAAGGCTACAGTGAACTTACCATCAAATCTGTTTCAGTGTTTACAACTGATTCCCATGTATTTAATGCCTGCCTTTCTTGTTCTAGGCGTGGCTACAGCAGTATGGCTACCTACCTCCAGGTGATCTCCGCACGCATGCAGCCCGCTCTCCTCACTCCATCTCTTCGGCCATATCCGCCATGCAAAGGTTCTACGGCCTGACCATTACCGGCTCGTTGGACCCCAGTACTCTAGAGTAAGTCAAACCATAGTGTAACTTGCAAAGGCTTGAAGATAGTCAATGGTTATAAAACCTGGTTTGTTGACGTATGACATCAACATCAAATGTGTCAGTTCAATCTCTTTCTGTCTGTCTGGTAGGATAGAACTGGAGGGATTAATATTGGAAATGTTTTTTTTTTTCCTTTGGAGTTCTCTTAAGGCACAAACGTCCTTAAAAGAATATGATCATTAATAGGTCATCGGCTCTAAACGAATAAATTTGGTGAATTCCAGCATAAGGTACTGTTGGTTGTTTAGAAAGAAACTGTTTAATGGGGTTAAGAGAACCTCGGATGATCTGATGGGGAACGCAGGCATAGATTATTTGTGGACGGAAATCAGTAGTTCTCCTTTCTTCGTTGTCCATCCTCACAAATGGATTGTGGTTAACAGGGCGATGAAGAGGCCACGCTGTGGTGTCCCAGATAAGTTTGGTGTCGAGCAGAAGAGCAACTTGAGAAGGAAACGCTATGCAATCCAGGGGCTGAAATGGGAGAAGAATGAGGTTACGTTCTGGTAAGACATAACCGAGGACAAAAGTGTGGACTAACAATATGTAACAACTCTAAACACAATAAACAAGTAAATGCAATAGATAATTGAGTCACAATTGAGGTAATTGCATGGCCAGGGAAAACCAACGTTAGCAGTTGTTTGTCATTGTAAAACTCCAAGAAGACTGATAGCCCTGTCTCGGTAAACAGTCTCTCTTATGGAAAAGTCATCTTTGGCATACTGTAAAAACCCCACTCTACTGCTGCACTCGCCAGAATTCCTGTGTGACTTGTCTGTAATGTAAATCACTTTCTTTCTCTCCCACTGCTTTTTTCCCCTCCTCCCTCTTTCTCCATATCTTTCTTTTTCCTATGGCCTACTTTCCATGATTGTCTCTTGAATTCACCCTTTCCTTCCCATGCGCTCTCTGTCTCTCTCCCGACTACTTCAGCATTCAGAACTACACCCCGAAAGTTGGTGAATACGAGACCTACCAGGCCATCCGAAAAGCCTTTAAAGTTTGGGAGGGAGTGACGCCACTGCGTTTCCGAGAGATTCCCTACAGCCACATCAGAGACAAGACAGAAAACTTTGCTGACATCATGCTCTTCTTTGCGGAGGGGTTCCATGGAGACAGCAGTCCTTTTGATGGCGAGGGAGGATTCTTGGCACATGCTTACTTCCCTGGCAATGGCATTGGAGGAGACACTCATTTTGATGCTGCCGAACCCTGGACAATTGGGAACCGAGATTTACTTGGTAAGGAAAGGAGGGTAAAAAGAAACAGACTTGAGGATGGGGCTCTGTTCTGAGAGTTCTTTAAAAACATGTTTACTCTGCTGGAGTTCCTATGTCGGAGCCAATGATTGTGAAAGTGTTTTGAAGAAGAAAAAAAACAACAACCCAGAAACACATGTGTCAGCAGGCCTTGTATGACATGGTTCATGTGCAGACTAAAGTCATGTCTTTGCCACCCACGTGGTGTATGCATCAAATAAGGCTTTACCTTTCAGTAACCTGATGAGGTGTGGCTTATCTCACTTTCACTTCACTTGAATAGTACTCCTTATTTTTACACCCAAACAAACAGGGGATCGAATGACACCGTGGGGAGAAAAGACTTTGAAAGAGAGACTATATGGGCACAAAAACAGCAGTTTAAATGCTCAAGGTCTCAAAAGTGCTTAGCAATCCTTTTTGTTAACAGATCTTGTGGTAAGATTACAGTGTTGATGAGTTCCATCTTGTCTCAGGTAATGATGTGTTCCTTGTGGCCGTGCATGAACTTGGCCACGCCCTCGGTATGGAACATTCCAACGACCCGTCCGCCATTATGGCTCCATTCTACCAGTGGATGGACACGGAAAACTTTGAGTTGCCCGAGGATGACCGTCGTGGCATTCAGCAGCTCTACGGTGAGGAGAGCAGTGTGTTGGTAGCTCTAAGGAAAACTTTTCCTGGGTGGAATGTTTTCATTACTGATATTCCTATAGCCATAAAAAATGCAACTTGAAAACAGAGAGAGACCATACAACAATTTTTCAATATTCCTCTGTCTCTGAACCTTACAGGTTCTGGGTCAGGAAGCCCTCCACGACCTCCCGTGACCCCTCGCACACCACGTCGCACCCCACGACCCACTCACGCTCCACGCAAACCAACTTTTGGCCCTGACATCTGTGAAGGCCACTTTGATACCATCGCTGTTCTCCGTGGGGAGATGTTTGTCTTTAAGGTACTCATACAGGTCTTACTAGAAAACAGTATGTATAAGAACTGTGTGAATGAAGGGTTGTAAGTATATATCATAAGTTCTTGTCTGTTCTCTACTGACTGCACTGGTTTTTGCAGGATAAATGGTTCTGGCGTGTCCGTAATAACCGGGTTCTGGAGGGATACCCTATGCCAATCGGACATTTCTGGAGGGGTCTACCAACTTCCATTAATGCTGCCTATGAGAGAGAAGATGGGAAGTTCGTTTTTTTCAAAGGTAAAGCTTTCCTTGTCTTTTGATCATTTGCAGGATCATCTTAAAACCAGCCATGATGCTTTTAGTTGTCAGGATTGTCTGTTGTCCCTCGTCAGCCTACCTATGTGCTTGTTGTATGTATTCATTGCGAAATTTGCTTTGGGAAAATTTGTAAGTGTAAATGTATTATGCTGTAGGTTCAGTAATATCAGCAGTAATGCCTCATGTCTTTGTCCTGACTTGATCTCTTTCAGGAGACCGATATTATGTGTTCAGTGAGTCAGTCCTTGATTCAGGCTACCCAAAAAGTCTAAAGGAGATGGGGACTGGATTACCAAAGGATCGGGTGGATGCAGCCCTGCTCTACACCCCAACAGGAAACACCTACTTCTTCAGAGGAAACAAGTCCGTGTATTTGGCAGTATGTGTTATAATAAGAACTGTGGCCGAACCTAGTAAACAAAAGACTGACATTACAAACTCCTCCTCTCTCCCCAGGTATTACCGCTTTAATGAGGATATGCGCTCCGTAGACCCAGATTACCCAAAACCCATCAGTGTGTGGCAGGGT
The DNA here is from genome assembly GCF_902362185.1 of Chanos chanos. Taxonomy (NCBI): domain Eukaryota; kingdom Metazoa; phylum Chordata; class Actinopteri; order Gonorynchiformes; family Chanidae; genus Chanos; species Chanos chanos. The sequence goes on from NC_044499.1 coordinate 10,995,516, forward strand.
GTTCCAGATAGCCCCAAGGCTGCCCTTATGAGCAGAGACCAAGGTAACAGTTCTCACTGTGTTTGTGTGTGTGTGCGTGTGTGTGTGTGTGTGTGAGTGCTCATGCACACACACAAATATCTGTCCCACGTAGTTCCATAAAGACACAGACTCATTTTATTCCTGTAAACATTATGCGCCCACAGACTGTCAGAGTCTGTTTAAGTGGGAGGCTATCTCCGCTTGGCTATTCAAAGCCTTTATTTTGGAGTATGATGTGATGGGTTTATTTAGTTCTGTTTTGTTTTGTTTTCAGAGAACTTGTTTGTCTAAACCAAAGACAGTTTAATTGTGAGGTAACATAAAGTAACTTCAGAGTACTTATGTAACTTACTTACGTAAATATTGACTGGACAAGTTGATCAGCTAAAGTGAAGTTTTAAAAATAATGCCTCTCAGATCTTTGCTGTAGTTCTAATATGTTATGTATGACCACATAAAACATCTGAATTCTGTCGATTTAGCGTCAAAGGTGTTAGCGTTTGGAGGTATGTGTGTTTGACATACCCTTCAGCCAATACATAACCGAACTGAACTTAAAAGAAACAGAACGAAAATCCTGTAAATTCCGTCTCCTCTCACTCAAACCTGCAGGGTACACCTACTTCTACAAAGCCAATAAGTATTGGAAGTTCAATAACCAGCAGCTGCGGGTGGAGCCCGGATACCCCAAATCTGTTCTCACAGACTGGATGGGCTGTCCTGAGGAAGACCCCAAGACCGGCGGTGGCGGTGGCGGCGGCGGCGGCGGCGGAGGCGGCGGCCGGGGTGGCACTGACCGGGGACGCGAGGAAGACAAACACGAGGAAGAGGAGACAGAGACGGAGACGGAGAAGGAGAAAGAGAAGGAGACGGACGTCATTATCATTGAGGTGGAGGACACGGAGCGCGGCGGCAGCGGTGCGGCGGCCGTGGTGATCCCTCTCCTGCTCCTGGTGTGCGTGATCTGCACGCTCGGGGCACTGCTCTTCTTCCGCATGTACGGCACACCACGACGCCTGCTTTACTGCCAACGCTCTCTACTGGACAAGGTCTAAAGAGGAGAGGGGAGAAAAGAGGAAAGGAAAGAAGAGGAGAGGAGAGAGCAGAGGGGACAGTGAGCTTAAGTGGATCATTGAAAGAATAGCATTTACTAAAGTCTAAAGAAAACACATCGTGCTTATTGAGTGAGGACAAAGAAAAAAGCCTCCAGCTAAAAGCAGTTTCATCGCTTGGCTGGAAGGTCGAGATGGAATAGCAACTTTGGGAAATTAAAAATGCTAAAAACAATTAGAAATGAAAATAAATTAGAAGTTAGAGATGATTTGCTGTATTGCATTAAACCACTCACACAAAGTTATGAAATTTCTAATTGTAAATAGATGCTTATTGTTGTCGTTTTCACCTCCACTTTCACCCTATCCTCTCATCTCTCCTCTCTCCTCTTATTTCATTTATTCCTCAGCCAATGTAGCCAATGACGCCAGCAGATTGCTGTTTGTTTAGCTTTTTAAATGTCTTTTTTTATAGTTGTGGTCATTGTCTTTTTTTTTTTCTTTTTTTTTTTTTTTGTCGTCTTTTTCAACATGAATTCAAAACTTCGTATTTTAGTGAAACTAAGCACGAACAATGAGTCAGGCCTTCTCGTCTTAAAACATATAGTTTTTTTTCTTGGGAACCTTCTGCTCTGCTTTTTGGCTATACCCTTAGCCGAGCACTCCCACCATTCAGTCTCACCACACACTTATTACTAATCAGTTACCTATATACATCACCTCTACGATTCAGTCCAGCAGTTCACTGAAGCCATGAGAAAAAGAAAATGAGGTCTTGGTCTAGCTTAAAGCCTTAGTGCCCCATTTAACAGCAAACCATACATCAACTACATGCTTTCACAGGTTGGCGGCACCAACAGAGGATGTTTTGGGTATTTAGTGGTTGTGCCAGTTCTTTATCTCGATGTTCTTATAGACCTGCTCCTGCTTCCCCTACCCTTCCGCCTTCAAAATAAGGTCTTATTACGTCTTTTAAAAAAAAAAAAAAAAAAAAAAAAAACTCACGTCATGAGCTGTGCTGTATGTCTGTGTCCTTCAGTAATATTCCTTAATACCGTACTGTATTTGTAATGGCTACCATAGTAATAATAATTGTTATTATTATTATTATTATTATTAATGATAATTTGGTGATGATGATCATTATTGTTATGACTATTACTATTGTTATTATTGTTCTCTGTGTAAAAAAAAAAAAAAGTGTTTTTTTACAGTGTCATTGAAATGTCCTGCTGGACAGGCAGATATAGATTTGTTATGAAGTGGCCTGAATTAGCAGGGGGAGTGAAGGGATGGGGTTTGTACTTTTGAACTTCAAATTAAATAAATTGATATAAAAATTACTTGTTTACTGCTTGTGTTTACAGTTATTATTCCAAAATGATGGTGCTCTTCTGGTTGTTTTTTTGAGGGGGGGGGGGTCCAGTATTAGTAAGCAAAAACACAATAATAATGATAATAATATTTTTAATGATAATGAACATTATCTAAAATAAACAAAAAGTGTCTTTGTTCATTGAGCTTTTTTCACATCCCTTGAATAAAAAAATAAAATAACTCAAAATTATGATTTGATGTCAAATTTTTGTCTGATTGCTGTTACGACAAACTTGTGCTCAAAAAAAAAAAAAAAAGAGAAAAAGATTAATGTTTTATAGCATGAATACAACTACGCAGCCTTCCTCACTGTGTCCTATTCTCCAGCTGTTCCTCTATACCCATATCACAGTCCAACTGTTACTGCAGGCTCACTTTCCACAGTTCTCTCAATTCCCCAGGAGTCACCCATGCAACCAGCTCTCTGCACAGCACTGCATCACTCTCCCTTACTGGCTTTAAAAACCTTTAATGTGGAGCTAAACTTACATATCTTATACTTGCTGGGCACATTTACGTGCACATATACATTCAGTCCACACATCTTATAGCCTTTCTTAAAAATGTGCTGTATTTTTCGCCAAGTCTTTTCTCTCTCTCTTATACTGGCACATGGAAACAGTCGGCAATAAAACTGTGTCGGAAAAAGTAGGCTTGGTCCAAGGATTAAGTGAAACCAGGGATGATGATGATGATGCTTGTGTGAATACTTTGGCACATAGAAAAGCGTAACATATTACGCTACGGGGGGTGTTCTTATCTATAAGGCAACCCTGGCAAATTCCTGGGGGTCCATCA